>NW_015629527.1:510881-520292 GCF_001515625.1 Sinocyclocheilus rhinocerous
TAACTTACAGTGGTGTGAAAAAGTGTTGGCCCCCTTCCTGATTTCTTATTTTTTTGCGTGTTTGTCACACTTTAATGTTTCAGATTATCAAAAAATTTTAATATTAGTAAAAGATAACACAAGTGGACACAACATGCAGTTTTTAAATGAGGGTTTTTATTATTAAGGGAAAACAAAATCTAAAACTACATGGCCCTGTGTGAAGAAGTGTTTGCCCCCTAAACCTAATAACTGGTTGGGCCACCCTTAGCAGCAACAACTGCAATCAAGCGTTTGCGATAACTTGCAATGAGTCTGTTACAGCGCTGTGGAGGAATTTTGGTCCACTCATCTATGCAGAATTGTTGTAATTCAGCCACATTGGAGGGTTTTCGAGCATGAACCGCCTTTTTAAGGTACTTAATTATAATTATGAAATTATTTGTTTTAAAATCTCAGGGGTACTTCAAGCAAATATATTAGTTTGGGAATTAATACCCGTGACGTCACTTGCAATCGACACAAATCGTGCGTGTTGCCAATGGAGACAAGACGCTGTGGTGCTTAAACGATTAAAACTAATTTAATATACTCCTCTTCATTATTAAAATATACATAACTAATATGTACAGGCAAGCAGGTGAGACCAGAATAAACGCAACACGCAAAGTTTGGCGTTAAGCGTTTTTCCATATAGAATAAACTGTCTACAGCTCTTTTATATCATTGTCTTGTCCATTAAGCTACATTACGTGTTTTATTTATAATGATTTTCTATGGGAGGAAAATGTTTAAAGTGCAATTTAACACATTGCGTTCTGGGCTCGTCTGCTTCCCTGTACGGAGTTGAACCTTTTAATAACACTTAATGCATTTCATAATGCACGTTCATATTTGCTGGTCTGTATATACTTTGAGTCAACAACAAGACATATAGGCTACTGAATTGTCTTTATCATCTTTATATATTTATCATATACCGTTATTATGCCACATTAAGTGAAAGTTTGCGCATCGTGTTCATGGCCATCTGCTTGCCTTGTAGTACATTAAATAATAACTATATATCGAATTTGATCTTTTAATTGCACTTAATAGCATCTTAATACATTAAGCCATATTAAGTGTTTATGTTTTTCTACAGGAGGAAAACGCTTAACGAGAGACTTTGTGCATTGCGTTCATATTCTGCTGTTCTGTGGCCGCGAATTTGCGGATCTTGTCTTTTTCTTGCAGGACCCTGTACGTTATACGAAACTGTGCGTGTTGCATTTATTCTGGGCTCACCTGCTTGCCTGTACATATTAGTTATGTATATTAATAATGTAGAGGAGCATACTGAGTTTGGCCTTTTTAGTCCATTATGCCACATCATGCCACGTTTTGCGGTATGGGAGGAAAATACTATATACATATTCATTATATTAATAAATTGTATATTTAATTTGATATTTTAATAGCATCTTAATACATTAAGCCATATTAAGTGTTTATGTTTTTCTACAGGAGGAAAACGCTTAATGAGAGACTTTGTCCATTGCGTTCATATTCTGCTGTTCTGTGGCCACGGATTTGGGGGTCTTGTCTTTTTCTTGCAGGACCCTGTATGTTATAGTACTAAATTAGTTTTAATTGTTTAATCACCACCACTGCATCTTGTCTCCATTGGCAATACGCACGTGAAGATTGCAAGTTTCTTTTTTCTTGTCTTCACCACCTGGCTACTGTTGTAAAATGTTGAGAGATTCAAACAAAAAGTAATCAATAAATAGAACAAAATAAAAATTTAAAAAGACTGCAAGTGACGTCACTTGCGAAAGCACAAGTGTCTGAGAGCGCAAGTCTGCAGCCAGACCCTTCTCAAACAAGTAACTGCCGTCTGATTACGAGTATTTTAAAATTTAACTTAATCTAATTACAAGAACTTAATTTTTGGAATCTGATTACGTAATCCGGATTACATGTAATCAGTTACTACCCAGCTCACGTTAGCATGTTTCTGAACTCACCCTCCTCCGCCGATCTGAAGGGAATCCGTGTTTCCTTTCACAAAGTATGAGTTTTCACCCTTCCAGCGGTAAACCTGAAAACATTGAGCGTCATTGACGACACATTGATTTTCTGTGAAGCTGCTTTGGAATGATGTGCATCGTGAAAACCGCTATACAAATAAACGTAAATTGAATTAACTAAAGGCAAACATCAAGACAAACTACAACTGTCACTTTAAAGTATTGAGGTCTCATGCCGTTTGAATACTTAATCTGAACAGAGATTTGAAGTTGGAAACGATTTAAAGTCCTTTCACATTGAGCGCGATTAAGCGACGCAAATGCACCACACAATGACGTTCTTGAATCAAAACAATAAATCTCTATGGAGCTATTCATACCGGTCGCGATCAATTGTGGCGCGACAAAGTAGATTTTAGACCAGTGTGTTGATATTTTTTGCTAGGGACCTTTTGATTGATTCAAGATTCAAGCTCTGGTGGGTTGCTGGTTACTACTCCGTAGCTAACATTTTCTAAATGATTGCTAGGGCATTACTTAACGGTTCCTATGGTCCTCTAAGTAATTTATAGATTGTTACTAGGCAGTTGCTAAGATATTCTGGGTGGCTATCTGTCTGTTTCAAAGGTGTTCACATTGGTTGCCAGAACATTGCCAAGCAGTTGCTGACATATTCTGAGTGGATGTTAAGACTGTGTGGTTGCCAATGTTCTTTGAGTGGTTCCTAGGGTGTTGCTAGGCAGTTGCTAAGGTGTTTTGGGTGGTTGCCTGGCGATTACAAAGGTGTTCTGATTGGTTGACAGGAGATTGGCAATAGTTGCTGATACATTCTGAGTGGTTGTTAAGACTGTGTGGTTGCCAATGTTCTCCAAGTGGTTTCTAAGATGTTGCTAGGCAGTTGCTAAGGTGTTCTAGGTGGTTGCCTGGCAGTTGCAAAGGTGTTCTGATTGGTTGACAGGACATTGGCAACAGTTGCTGACATATTCTGAGTGGTTGTTAAGACCGTGTGGTTGCCAATGCTCTCTAAGTGGTTTCTAAGGTGTTGCTAGGCAGTTGCTAAGGTGTTCCAGGTGGTTGCCTGGCGGTTGCAAAGGTGTTCTGATTGGTTGACAGGACATTGGCAACAGTTGCTGACATATTCTGAGTGGTTGTTAAGACCGTGTGGTTGCCAATGCTCTCTAAGTGGTTTCTAAGGTGTTGCTAGGCAGTTGCTAAGGTGTTCCAGGTGGTTGCCTGGCGGTTGCAAAGGTGTTCTGATTGGTTGACAGGACATTGGCAACAGTTGCTGACATATTCTGAGTGGTTGTTAAGACCGTGTGGTTGCCAATGCTCTCTAAGTGGTTTCTAAGGTGTTGCTAGGCAGTTGCTAAGGTGTTCCAGGTGGTTGCCTGGCGGTTGCAAAGGTGTTCTGATTGGTTGACAGGACATTGGCAACAGTTGCTGACATATTCTGAGTGGTTGTTAAGACCGTGTGGTTGCCAATGCTCTCTAAGTGGTTTCTAAGGTGTTGCTAGGCAGTTGCTAAGGTGTTCCAGGTGGTTGCCTGGCGGTTGCAAAGGTGTTCTGATTGGTTGACAGGACATTGGCAACAGTTGCTGACATATTCTGAGTGGTTGTTAAGACCGTGTGGTTGCCAATGCTCTCTAAGTGGTTTCTAAGGTGTTGCTAGGCAGTTGCTAAGGTGTTCCAGGTGGTTGCCTGGCGGTTGCAAAGGTGTTCTGATTGGTTGACAGGACATTGGCAACAGTTGCTGACATATTCTGAGTGGTGGTTAAGACTGTGTGGTTGCCAATGTTCTCTAAGTGGTTTCTAAGGTGTTGCTAGGCAGTTGCTAAGGTGTTCCAGGTGGTTGCCTGGCGGTTGCAAAGGTGTTCTGATTGGTTGACAGGACATTGGCAACAGTTGCTGACATATTCTGAGTGGTGGTTAAGACTGTGTGGTTGCCAATGTTCTCTAAGTGGTTTCTAAGGTGTTGCTAGGCAGTTGCTAAGGTGTTCTAAGTGGTTGCCTGGCGGTTGCAAAGGTGTTCTGATTGATTGACAGGACATTGGCAACAGTTGCTGACATATTCTGAGTGGTTGTTAAGACTGTGTGGTTGCCAATGTTCTCTAAGTGGTTTCTAAGCTGTTGCTAGGCAGCTGTGTTCTGATTGGTTGCCGTGAAATTGCCAAGCAGTTGCTAAAATGAGTGGTTGACAAGGCGTTGCTATGTGGTCGACAATGTTCTTTAAGTGGTTTCTAAGGTGTTGCTAGGCAGTTGCTAAGGTATTCTGGGTGGTTGCCGGTCAATTACAGCGTATTCTCATTGGTTGCTGGGATGTTGCCAAGTGTTTCTAAGTTTCTAAGTGTCTGCCAAGTGTTTCTATGTGGTTTCTAAGGTGTTAGAAGGCAGTAGGCAGTACTTTGCTAAGGTATTCAGGGTGATTGCTTGGCAGTTGCAAAAGTGTTCTGATTGGTTGCCAGGACATTGTTAAGCAGTTGCTAAAGGTGTGTTCACACCAGACGCAAATGTAATTATTCGCGGGAGTAGATTACATACAAAGTCAACGCAAAGACGCGAATAGAGGCGAATTCGCACCGGGCGACGCGAATGAATACGTACGATATTCGCCTCAATCGCGTCTTCCGCGCAAGTTCAAAAATTTCAACTCGAGCGGAAAATTTGCATGACATGTTCTCGCGCAAGCCAATCAGCGAAGAGTTTCTTGACACGTCCAGTTGAATCAAACAATAGAAGAGAGCATTATTGTAGCCGTCTGTTATTATAGGTCTGGAGCATAGAAAACAATTAAAATCAGTTGTAGTGGTAGTTGTATTTTATTAGCATGGCTACAGAGATGCTGCTATCAATAATAAAAATAATAGTAATATCAGTGTATATATACAGTAGTAAAATGTAACACACACATTAATGCAGGATCCTAACGTTACTCATCCTCCTCTGCATGGTGCTGTGAACCCAGACACGTCGGCGTTTGGCTTTCCATCGTATTTGGGACTTTTTGACAACAGGTACAAAACAGCGATTGTAGTTATCTCCACCATGGTTGATCGCGCTATCTCCACCATGGTTGATCGCGCTATGTTTTTATTCGCGCGAGTGACACGAAAAACATCCAGCGAGTAATCTAGAGCGAGTGACGCAATGCGCATATTCGCTTCACGTCTGGTGTGAACACACCATTAGACGTCTGAGTGGTTGATAAGGCATTATATTGTGGTTGCTAGGGCGTTTGCAAACAATTTTGTCCCCTAAAGTCTACGTAGGTCAGAAACACACCTTGATCTCTGGGCAGAAGCTGTAGAGGAAGGTCTCTCCTGTCCCATAATAGTGCTCACTCAGTCGGAAAGGGTGAGTGGAAAACGCTCCAAAAATCTGCAGGAGAAAATGACGAGTTTTTTAACATGGGAACACCAGTTTCATCAGCCGGTCACAGTACCAACAGCGGTCACAGTAGTGCATGTACCTGGTTGTCCATGTCTTTGATGACCATCAGCACAGGGCAGTCCAGCTCCATCAGGTTCCTGTACAGGGTTTTCAGGCTGGTTCCGTGTACCACCGTACTGTAGACCAGACGCCACGGATAACCCTGAACACGGGCCGGCAAACGAGTGGACAACTGCAGAACAAAGCGTCACACAAATCACAATGATCACCATTTATTAGGGGTGTAACGGTACACGTATTCAATCCGGAAATTTTCAGTACGGGTCTTTCGGTTCAGTACGCATGTGTACCGAACAAATCATTCCATTTTTTTTTCAGGAAAATCAAACAATAAATGCCGTTTTGACGCTCTTTGATGCTGCGTGAATAATATAGAAGTCTCAGTTCTAACATCAGTGCGGAGCGCGAGTGAGCGCGATCATCCCTTCATCTTTACTACTAGTTTTAACGCGAAATAAACATGAATGAACAAATCATGCCTCATGTAATCGCTCAATCAGTGTTTCAACCGCGGAAAGACGTAAATTAAACAGCTTGTAAACAAAATGTCACGTAGCATTTCATTTACCTCAGGCAAGTAATCAGTGTCTACAGCTCGTTATCTGAAGTCTCGAGAAGAGCATTTTGAGAAATATTAGACTACATACTGATTATATTTTACTTTACCTGTTAGTGATGTCTTAATTATTTAATGTATGTTTAAATAAATCTTTTTTGAAAAAGTTACAACAGCCACTGTGTAAATTATTATATTTCAACAACAAATAGAAATTTTATAATTTAGAAGTTAATTTAAAAACTGCATATTTTTAATTTGAGTGTTGATTATTATAGTTAAAAATAAATGGTAATTGAATTTACGTTTGGGCTGTTGTTAATTGTAACCTTACAGTAATGTAAAAGTGTTCCCTATAGTTTAGAGAAGCAGAGGCAGATTTTTATCCCTAAGAAAATTAATTGTAATTGAATTTATTTAAAGAAAAAGCAATTTGTTCAGTAAACCGTTGTTTAATAAAAAAAAAGAAGTTTAGTTTTTTTCCTCCTGCTGTACCGAAACCATACCGAACCGTGATGTCAAAACCGTCACGTTTGTGTACTGTTACACCTCTACCATTTATATCATCCCATAATATCACAAACAAACCCCAATGGACCTTTAAATAGTTAAAGAGATAGTTCACCCAAAAATGAAAATTTGCTGTTAATTTATTCATCCTCAGTGAATTTTTTCCTCAGTAGAACAGTAAATAAGATTTTCAGCTGAAACTATGGTCCTTGGTGATTCATAAAAGTCAATGGCTACAGCAAATTACTAATGGCAAATGAATAGCCTTGGCTTCTGACGATATATTGATGACTTATGAAGCGAAATGATCAGTCTGTGCAAGAAACTGAACATTATTACCTGTAATCCAGAGCCTCAGGCAAACAGTCTGGAGTGATGTCCAGTTCACGAATGAATCATTCTTTTGAACCTATTCTTTTTAGTGAGCTAGTTGAACAAGTTCACTGGAGCATCAGAATTAGTTCGCGGCTCGAGCAGCGCAGATCTTCAAGTTACTCAATCAAAACTCACTTTCGGACGCCAGACAGTCACTCCGACTGGAAATGAGCCGAAATAACGGCATATATGATCCAATGATGAATGAACTGATTCAGTGCTCCAGTTCCTCCAACAGTCACTGAACTGAGGAAACAGCTTGCCTCTATAATAATAACACAATTGCAGCTTTAATAACACAATTGCGAATATGTTACGTCATTGCTTGATTACGTAAACTAACTAGTGAATTGCACCAGTACACTGCAACGAACTGTCCAAAAGAACCAGTTTGCAGAAAATAATCATATTTCCCCATTTGCCTCTGGATTACAGGTAATAATGTTGTAAGTAATGTTCAGTTTCTTGCACAGACCGATCGTTTCGCTTCATAAGACCTAAATTTTTGCTTTATTTGATAGCACTAATATAGTAAACTTTGGCAAATTCTGCTTTGATACCATAGCATTGGACTGGTGCACCTCAACACCTACAAGTCACGAGAAGCCAATCAGATTGTATTTGCTGATATCTGCTAGATCTTGTCATTTTTGAGGCATAGGACCTGTCATTTACTCACTCTCATGTCTTTCCAAACCTGTATGACTTTATTTCTTCTGCGGAACACACATGAATATGTTTTGCAGGATGTTTCAACTGTTTTGACACAAACCTCACACATCAACTAAGATCAAACCTCAATGGTTCTTGCATGTCATATGACCAAACGTCACAAAATTTAAGGTTTGTGCCACCATACTGTATTTTATGTTTTCATTTGAGTTGAGAGTGGATAAAACCTTAGAGGGATAGTTCACCTATTCACAGCTGTAAATGTACTCACCCTCAGGCCATCAAAGATGTCGATGAGTTTTTATTTTTGTTCAGTAGAACAGTAAAGAAGATTTTCAGCTGAAACTATGGTCCTTGGTGATTCATAAAAGTCAATGGCTACAGCAAATTACTAATGGCAAATGAATAGCCTTGGCTTCTGACGATATATTGATGACTTATGAAGCGAAATGATCAGTCTGTGCAAGAAACTGAACATTATTACCTGTAATCCAGAGCCTCAGGCAAACAGTCTGGAGTGATGTCCAGTTCACGAATGAATCATTCTTTTGAACCTATTCTTTTTAGTGAGCTAGTTGAACAAGTTCACTGGAGCATCAGAATTAGTTCGCGGCTCGAGCAGCGCAGATCTTCAAGTTACTCAATCAAAACTCACTTTCGGACGCCAGACAGTCACTCCGACTGGAAATGAGCCGAAATAACGGCATATATGATCCAATGATGAATGAACTGATTCAGTGCTCCAGTTCCTCCAACAGTCACTGAACTGAGGAAACAGCTTGCCTCTATAATAATAACACAATTGCAGCTTTAATAACACAATTGCGAATATGTTACGTCATTGCTTGATTACGTAAACTAACTAGTGAATTGCACCAGTACACTGCAACGAACTGTCCAAAAGAACCAGTTTGCAGAAAATAATCATATTTCCCCATTTGCCTCTGGATTACAGGTAATAATGTTGTAAGTAATGTTCAGTTTCTTGCACAGACCGATCGTTTCGCTTCATAAGACCTCAATATATAGTCAGGAACCACGGGTATTAATTTCGTGTTCCTTGATATGCTTTTATATTTTTTATTCTCAAAAACCGGTAGCCATTGACTTGCATTTTATGAATCACCAAGGGCCAGGATTTCAGTTAAAAATCTTCTTTACTGTTCTGCTACTTGAATGAGTAAATTAACAAGAAATTTTCATTTTTGTGTGAACTATCCCTTTAAAGTAGCAAAAAATTCAGACCTTCTCAATGTGCGTGTCTTCCAGAAGAGCACTGGGGTCCATCAGCACAGGAAGAAGATCTAGAGGTTCCTCGTCCTCGAAGCTGAAGCTCTGGCGTCGCTTGGCCTCATTAATCGTGATGATCTGATGACAAAAAAACAAACCAAGCTTTCATATTTTTCGTATTCTTTTAGGTGTTTCTCACAAGAGTCGCATGTTCCTCACCTCCCAGCTGCGAGGAACCGGGTCACTGTAGAAGTTGTCGATCATGGTGAGCTCGTCTTTCTCTACGACCACGAAGCCCTGCTCCTGAGCGTCTTTCCCATAAGTGTCTGGAGACCACTGGATGAAGAACGAGTAAAGGTGGTCCACTCTTTGGGGAAACAGCAGGAAGGTTTGGTTAGTGTACATTAAATTGCATATTATATTGTAGGAACTAGGGATGCTAATTTTAACCGGTTAACCGACAGTAAGAACTTTGACCGATTAATACAATCAGTTAAACGGTTTAAAAAGCCGTTCAGTAATTTATCAAAATATTTTAAAACAGCTGCTGCATGGTAGGGCTGTCAAAATGGCTGAAAAACTAAATTCAAATTTTGTACTTAAAATTATATACGAATTAAAAGGCATAAT
>NW_015629527.1:520304-523755 GCF_001515625.1 Sinocyclocheilus rhinocerous
CATTTCATTACACCAAATACACAAAATAATGTTCTTTTTAGCAGCATCATATGACCCCTTTAACAGCACAGATTATTTAAACTGAGCAGCAGTGTGTTTTTTCTATATGTTTGGCTGACTGTATTTTATTTTGATAACGAACAGACTGCATTGTCAAGTTAGCAACGCTTAACTGTGTGCTCGTCACTTAAATTTTTTCCTTCCTATAGTGGAAACAACTACTCCTTCTAATCAAAACTGTAAAAGGTTTGCATTTATTTGTGTACATTAATAATAAAAACAAAATCTTTGTGCTTTTGTAAAATAAAGAAAAATAGGACGCCGCTTTATTGGTTTCCCTTCGCGCAGCACAAAAATGAACCGTTTCTTTCTTTCATTTTGTTAATTTATTAAGTAAAAATATATATCTTGTATAGGCCTATTTATTCATTATATATAGCCTAGCTTTATTATGTTTTATCCCACTCGCAGAAGCACTGCAAGTGCGTGATGTAGAGTGACCAAATAAATCCTCATGTTCTGTTGTTTGCTGCTTTTTGCACATGTAAAATTAATCCCTGGAAAACAAATTTTGGTATTTTTAACAGGCCACAAGACACTTATCCTTTCTAATTTATTTCAGTTCTAATTTAAATTAGTGCTGTCAAACGATTAATCGCGATTAATCACATCCAAAATAAACATTTTTGTTTATATAATATGTGTGTGTATACTGTGTATATTTATTATGTATATATAAATACATAACATGCATGTATATATATATATATATATATATATATATATATATATAGTAAAATATGTTTGTTTGTATATTAAATATATTTATATATAATATAAGAATATGAATATATAAATGTATAAACGTAAATATTTTCAAAATATATACTGTATGTGTGTGTATTTACATATACATTATATATGTATGTGGACTGTGTATATTTATTATGTAAACAAAAACTTTTATTTTGGATGCGATTATTCGCGATTAATCATTTGACAGCACTAATTTAAAATAATCTTGTCGTTTAACGGTTAATAATCGGTTAACAAGCGTTTAGGAGAAATAACCAAAATGAACATCCCTAGTAGGAACCCCTTCATACCTCTCTTGAGGCACAGCAAACCAATATTCTGGTTGCCGCCCTCTGCCAACGTACGAGTGGGCGGGGCTAGATGTCCGACCAGCGGCGAAGGACTTCCTCATTGGCTTCCCCACCTTAAAGCAGAGGAACATGGGCGGAGCTTTGCTCTTTTCTTCGTTGGACAGCAGCATATCTGTAAATCAGATCAGATACCAGCTCTGAACATCCGACTGTCTCCTGGCCTCATTAGTTGTGATGATCTAGAAAACAAATTGCTAAAAATATCTGAAAACCGTTCTGCACTATTTAGGAGACACCGGTCATTAAGTGCACAAGGGACAGAAGCAGCATGTTGACTCTGCCGCAGGGCCATATGGGAAATTATGCAAGTGTTCAGCCTCTGTTTGTTTTTCCATGTCACAATCAGCTTCTGCTGAGAGGCCTGATAAACCCTCATCTGTTAAACATACGAGCTCGAACACGAGAGCTCTGCTCCAAAAACTAGTGCACGGCCTACAAAGAGAGCATTTTCAGAAATCATAGACGTTTTCAACACATAAGCTGCTCCAAAAGGAGGCAACATTATGCATTATTCATTTGACACCAAATGAATAGCATTGCACCTGTTTTCAGTGGAGAAGGCAATCCCAGAATGCATTGCAAAAGTTTTTTTTGTTTTGCATCATACTAACGTCAGTTAAGGGTGGAGCTTCCTGTGAGCTTGCATTCCAAATCATTCTCTTATCAGTGTTGTTATTACCCATACAGCAAAAAAATTATATTTTTCTGGCCAAAATATATTTATATAAATACATGCTACATATATGCGGCAAACAGTGAAGTTTATCGAAATATGTTTTTGAAATTGAAAATATATTTACTTTCAACTTTCACCAACCAAAATATATTCCAAAAAATATTTCAGGGGAAAGAAAATACATTTACAATCTTACAGTAGCCTACATTTAGGCTTGATTCATAACTTATTTTTATTCAAATGTGTTCGCATATGCTTTAGATAACAAAAAGTTTTTCTTCAAATGGGACATAGGTGAATGTATTTTTGAAATATACGGAAGGCAAAATATATGCTTTTAAAAAATATTTATATTATTACGTGTTTGCATGTGCTATAGATAACAAAAAGTTTTTCTTCAAATGGGACATAGGTGAAAGTATTTTTGAAATATACGGAAGGCAAAATATATGCTTTTAAAAAATATTTATATTATTAAAATATATATATTTTTTAATGTATTGGTAGAAAATATATTTACATAAATATATTTTGAAACATTTTAGCAAATATAATTTTTTGGCCATTTTTGTATATTTTGAAAAATGTTTAAAAATATATATATTTTGCTGTAGAGGTAGCTAAAACTAAAACAGTTACATTTTAAATAATAAATCTGAAATAAAATAAAATATAAACATTAAATCTGAAATAAAATAAAATATAGACATTAAATGAAAAACTTAAAAAAATGAAAAACTGAAATAAAATAAGCTTAAGTTGCAGTACTAAAATTGCTAAAACTAAAATTGAAATAAATATAAATTAAAGCTACATAAAAAAAATATTAAACCTTATAAAATACAATTTTGGATGCGTTATAATGGCAACTAACTGATGCAAGTTAAAATTACTTTAAATGACTAACTGAAACTTAAAACAAATTAAAACCATTTAAAAAATGAATTAAAAAAATGAGTAAAAAAAGATAAAAGCACACTTCAAGTAGCTAAAACTAAAACAGTTACATTTTAAATAATAAATCTGAAATAAAATAAAATATAAACATTAAATCTGAAATAAAATAAAATATAAACATTAAATGAAAAACCTGAAAACCTGAAAAAAAAATTGGAAATGTTGCTTGGCAACTAACTGAAATAAAAATAAGCTTAATTTGAAGTATTAAAATTGCTAAAACTAAAATTGAAATAAATATAAATTAAAGCTAAATAAAAAAAATATTAAACCTTATCAAATAAAATTTTGGATGCGTTATAATGGCAACTAACTGATGCAAGTTAAAATTACTTTAAATGACTAACTGAAACTTAAAACAAATTAAAACCATTTAAAAAATGAATTAAAAAAATGAGTAAAAAAAGATAAAAGCACACTTCAAAATTATTAAAATTAAACTACAACTAAAATAAAAACTAGTGCTGTCACACGCTTAATCGCATCTAAAATAAGTTTTTCTTTACATAATATATGTGTGTATACTGTGTATATTTATTATGTATATATAAATACACACACATGCATGTATATATTTAAGAAAAATATGTTACGTTTATATATTAAATATATTTATATATAAGAATATAAATATATAAATGTATATACATGT
>NW_015629527.1:525087-532884 GCF_001515625.1 Sinocyclocheilus rhinocerous
TCGGAGAAACCTTCGTCCGACCGCGATTTGTCAGCGATCTGGCACTCTGATATCTCAGAGACGGCCGTTTCGATATCGTCTAACACGATTGGCCGGTTGGGCGCGCCGAGAGCCTCGTAACGACTAAAGGGGTTCAGATCTCGTTCGGAGGGAAGCTCCTCCCACTCGCCAGGCCTGTATAACGGACAGAGATCCTGGGGTTCATCACTACAACGGATAACAGCGGCCATCATCATCATCATCAACATGAGGGTGGAGATGGTGAAATTAAAGAGAAAAACAAACAAAATGAACAAAACAGAAATATGACAAAACTTAAGGGATAAATGTGATTTTTGGAGTCAAAGCTGAACCAAAATGGAATGAATTAAAAAAAAAATGTAAAAAAAAGTGAAAGATGGTGGACTATTTCAGGTGATTTGCATCAGTAATTTTGATTCATCCCTCAGTTTGTGAGAATGAACAAAAATGTATCAACAATTGTAGTCAAGGACTAGTGGGAAAATTGCAGCATGGTGAATAAATGCTTAAAATATGCTACTATCACACTGTTTATAAAATATAAACTTACACATAACATTTAAATTTAGCCATTAAGCCTTTTCTGTAAATGTGTGGTTAAAGAAAAAATAAATAAATAATTTAATTAATTAATGCATAAGGTAAAGTAGAAAAATAAAATTTTTAAAAAGTTAAAATAAAACATTTAAATAAATAAAAAATAAATAATGCATTTTATAAAAATAAAAATAAAATACGAAAAATAAATGACAATAAATGAATTCAAATAAATTACATTACATTTACATAATTAAATAATATAATATAAGATAACATAAAAATAAAATAAGTAAATCAAAATAAATAAATTAAATTACATTTAAATAAATTAATATATGATGTAAAATAAACAAGTTAAAATAAAATAAATGACATCAAAATTAATTAATTAAGTTACATTTAAATAAATAAATAAATAAATGCAATAAAATAAATACAATTTTAAAAAAGTAATAAAATAAAAAAGTAAAATAAAGGAGTTAAAAATAAATTAAATGAAAATAAAATAAATTTAAAAAGTAAATGAACATTTAATTTTAACAAACAAAACAAAACAACTGGATTGTTATTGGTCATTCAGCATATTAAAATATGAAATACTAAATTAATTAAATTTTAACCGTGGACCCGTAAATATTTACTGAACCAAAACTGAGACCACATGACATAATGCTTTTTTTAAATGTCATTTTATGTCATAAAAAGCATTTTTGTGATAAACAAAAAACAAAGGATCTGGCTGCTCATAGATTACATAATAAAAGTCCTACTGGCATATAATCAAATCTTAATGGTGCTAAAACAACATTTTGTTGCCATCCCAAAACAAAACCTAAAGCTTGTTTCGAGTGGTAAACACAAGCACATAATCGTTTAAATAAAATATTTTTAAAAACCATAAACATTAAAAAATCTGTTACTTTTAGAGGTAAATAAATAAAAAAAATTTAAAAAAAATCACTTTTTTTTTACTACAGTAAAATAAATATTAAATATAACATAAAAAGGTAAATAACCTTTTAGAGGTAAATAAATAAAAAACACCAAAAATAAAAAAAAATTGTATAAATTGAACGTTTTTATTTGATCAAAGATAGTGAGTGATATGCCATTTATTTAAAAAAAATAAATAAATAAAAAATTGGGATCACATTTGAGACCTTTGTGCCCAAATTTGTCCACGAACAACCAATTAAGAGGTGCTACACGAAGGATGCTTGAGGGTTAAGAAGTCAAATATTGCCTCATAATGGGAAAGTTAATTTCTGTCATTGATCAGAAGGTGTTCCTAATTATTTTTAAGCAGAAGCACGAGAGCTCCTAAAAAAGTAAGCGTCAAGTCCTGAAGAATGTAACGTTACCTTTAAAAAACTAATTGCAAATGTTTATGTAAAGTATAAACTATTAAATATAAATCTACAAATCATGCAATACTGTACCACTAAATAAGAAGTGTTTATATGGCTTAGCTAATCAGGCCAATTAGAGACAATGATCATAATGAAGTAACAAATAAAAACAAAAATAAAAATATAACGAAAAAATAGTAAAAATTAAAAAATAAAAAATAAAATAAAAAACAATAAAATTATATAAAATAAAAAATTATAAAATAATATAATATAAAAATAATAATTTAAAAATGATTTGCAAATTATTTTATTTCAGCTAGCTGCCGGGGGAAAAAAATTCTCATTTTCAATTAGTTTAATGTGATGTACTAAAATAACAAATAATACTAAAACTTAAATAAAAATGAATAAAAACTATATAAACATTTAAAAAACTAATAAAAAAGATGAAAACACACAAAATTCCTAAAACTTTAATAGAAAAAAAATAAAAAATAAGAAAATATTCATAAAAACTAATACTATCTCAACAATACTAAAATAACACTGGTGTGGTCCAATTTAAAAAATAATGACTCTAATGAGGCTGTTCCATTAAATGAATGAATCAAAATGACTCAAATGAGTCAAAGGACTCAATCACTCACCGAATCAGTTGGAGTGGAAATATGTGACTCAAAACCAAAAACTGTTATAGTGTGATAAACTGTAAAATATACTAAGCAGTAATTGGTTGTTCATATCAGTGTCTTTACTGTAAACTAAAATTGAAATATTGAACTGAAGTTATACTAATTGAAATACAGCAGAAATAAAATAGAAATATTGGGAAAAAGTTTAAAAAAAAAAAAAATTTAAAAAACAAATTAAAATTTGAAAAGTTGCTTTGGGAACTAACTGGAATAAATTGAAGTTGAAATACTACAATGACTAAAACTAAAAAAACATATTAATTGACAAATAAAAATGACAAAAGCACATAACAAAATTACTGAAATTAAGATTCAAATGAACTGAAAACATTAAAATTATATAAAAATATTAATAAGAATGACAAAAGCACATAACAAAATTACTGAAATTAAGATTCAAATGAACTGAAAACATTAAAATTATATAAAAATATTAATAAGAATGACAAAAGCACATAACAAAATTACTGAAATTAAAATTAAAATGAACTGAAAACATAAAAATTGACTCAATCACTCACCGAATCAGTTGGAGTGGAAATGTGTGACTCAAAACCAAAAACTGTTATAGTGTGATAAACTGTAAAATATACTAAGCAGTAATTGGTTGTTCATATCAGTGTCTTTACTGTAAACTAAAATTGAAATATTGAACTGAAGTTATACTAATTGAAATACAGCAGAAATAAAATAGAAATATTGGGAAAAAGTTTAAAAAAAAAAAAAATTTAAAAAACAAATTAAAATTTGAAAAGTTGCTTTGGGAACTAACTGGAATAAATTGAAGTTGAAATACTACAATGACTAAAACTAAAAAAACATATTAATTGACAAATAAAAATGACAAAAGCACATAACAAAATTACTGAAATTAAGATTCAAATGAACTGAAAACATAAAAATTATATAAAAATATTAATAAGAATGACAAAAGCACATAACAAAATTACTGAAATTAAAATTAAAATGAACTGAAAACATAAAAATTATATAAAGAAATTAATCAAAATGACAAAAGAACATAAAAATTATTAAAACTAAAATTAAAATAAAAGTGCAAACATAAATAAAAAATGCAAATGTGCATAAAATTACTAACTACAAATAAAATGAAAACTGAAATCATAAAACATGTAAAAACTAAAAAAGCTAAAGTACATAAAATTACTAAAACTTAAATTTAAATTTAAATTGCAAACATAAAAATATAAAAAAAATAAGACAAAAGCACAAAACAAAATTACTAAAACTAAAATTTAAATGAAAACTGAAATTAAAACAAACAAAAAAGACAAAAGCACATAACAAAAGTACTAATACTAAAAATGTAAATAACTTAAAACAAAAATATGAAAAAAAATAAAGCACAAACTTACTAAAACATAAAATAAATAAAAATGACAAAACAACAACATTAAAAAATAAAATAAAATTAAAAACATTAAACAATACCAGTAAAAAACTGAAAACCTAAAAATAAAAGCTAATTCAGCATATTAATATTACAATAGCTTATAAAAAGCACTAAAATAGCACTGGTTCCTATCAACACCGACTGTACAGATGACTTTAATTTTAAATGAGACATCAGCTACTGAATAAAGGCTTGCGTAGGTCAAACATAAAGAACAATACGAGCGTCTTTCAACACTCTCTGAAGCTAAAGAGACAGCAACATACATGACCAAACACACATGCATGATATATTCATCAAACACTCTAAACAATCAGCATCAACTGAAGTCTCCATAACTAGTGTCTTATTTACTATCGAGTAAGAACATAAAAATTATTAAAACTAAAATTAAAATAAAAGTGCAAACAAATTAAAAATGCAAATGTGCATAAAATTACTAACTACAAATAAAATGAAAACTGAAATCATAAAAAATGTAAAAACTAAAAAAGCTAAAGTACATAAAATTACTAAAACTTAAATTTAAATTTAAATTGCAAACATAAAAATATAAAAAAAATAAGACAAAAGCACAAAACAAAATTACTAAAACTAAAATTTAAATGAAAACTGAAATTAAAACAAACAAAAAAGACAAAAGCACATAACAAAAGTACTAATACTAAAAATGTAAATAACTTAAAACAAAAATATGAAAAAAAATAAAGCACAAACTTACTAAAACATAAAATAAATAAAAATGACAAAACAACAACATTAAAAAATAAAATAAAATTAAAAACATTAAACAATACCAGTAAAAAACTGAAAACCTAAAAATAAAAGCTAATTCAGCATATTAATATTACAATAGCTTATAAAAAGCACTAAAATAGCACTGGTTCCTATCAACACCGACTGTACAGATGACTTTAATTTTAAATGAGACATCAGCTACTGAATAAAGGCTTGCGTAGGTCAAACATAAAGAACAATACGAGCGTCTTTCAACACTCTCTGAAGCTAAAGAGACAGCAACATACATGACCAAACACACATGCATGATATATTCATCAAACACTCTAAACAATCAGCATCAACTGAAGTCTCCATAACTAGTGTCTTATTTACTATCGAGTGTGTTCTGGATGGTTTCTCACACTCTCGTGTCAATGTTCAGACAGTGGGACTTTATTTTGCTCGCCTGGTTCAGTTCTGTAACTTCCTTAACAAACAGCGTGTGACCTTTGACCTTTGACCTTAGTTTGTGTGGTCAGGTTTAAGATCTGACCCTCTTCCCGTCTGTTTGACTCGATAAATAACACACTCACAGCTCTGTTTAAGTCTGTAATCTTCACAAACACGGTCATGTGAAATCTAAATCCTCTCCATTTACGGTCCTAGTCAATATTCCTGGTCATATTGTGAACACTTCAGGTGCTGATTCATAATCTTGCATCAAAATGCAATAATTTGCTCCATAATTTGCTCGTGGGCCACATGGGCAGGGAAAATATTACTTACCAATATAAGTAATATATTATTATACAAACCCTAATAATATAGATTAAATAAAACCTGTTTTAAATAAAAATTAATATTTTCATGACTATTTGTCTTGGTTAAATTGATTTTTAATATTTTATTTGACTATTTTCATGGTGAAAACTAGGAATGTACGATCATTGCATTTTTTCTGGTAAAAAATAATATATAGGGCCTAAAAATGTAATAATAACATAATAGAACTATATAAATGTTGAATTGAAATAGCTGAAATAAAGCTGAAAATTTTAACTTTAAATCTAAGAAATGTTGCCTTGGCGACTAACTGAAATAAATCAGTTGAAGTTGAAATACTACAAGGACTTAAATTAAAACGGAAAATAAATACATAAATAAAAATGACAAAAGCACATAACAAAATGACTAAAATTAAAATTAGAATGAAAACTGAAAACGTAAATAAAAAAAAAACTACTACAAAAACCACTAAAACAAATAAGAAATATTACTACTGTAATATAAAAAATGTAATATTTAGGAAAAATATAATAATAGTAGCAGTAATAATATTTTTCATTATTAAAAATATTAAAAAGTATTATAAATCAAAATAAGAAATATTACTATAATAATAATAATAATTTAGTATTTAATAAAAACAATATAACACCGTGTCCTAACTACATGCGACGTGACGCTGCGACACGCGATAAAAGGTATGTTTTCCTTGCTAATCAGAGGTTTGTCCTAACTAGCCGCGACGGCGACACGCGAAATTTCTATTTTAGATACGGTTTCTATTTCTGCGACGTCGCGGCTGGAGCAACAACGTACAAACTATATGACTATATGTATATAATCCCAGGTGATTGTGCTTTATTCAAAGTTAAACGTGTCTAATGTGAGTTTGAATATAATTTTGCGTGACCTTATAGCTATACTGAAAGCAACAACAGATACGTAAATAAACGTAAGCAAATGTGTACTTTAAAACTGGTAACTCACTGCGAACCAACGAGCGTATTCCATAACAAAGATGATATCAGTCACTAAGTATGTATATTTAATGATGTTAAAAAGGTTTCTAAAGCATGCAGCGCCATCTGCTGTTCAAAACTAAGCTCAGAATCGACTCGAGAAAGAATCGCGATGCATTCGAACAAATCTCAGAATCGATGCTGAATCATTTCTCGATTCGCGATGCATCGAATTATTTTCCCATCCTAGTTAGGACACATTAGAAATGTAAAATTACAAAACTAATATTTATTTATTATTAATTTCTTCTATTTAAAATGTTAAACTATGTAGCTTTTATTGTGATGGATATCCGTAACACTAGCTTCTCTTTTGTTGAGCTTCTAATTACAAGTATGGGAAGATTTTCGTATGTTGTGTTCCCAAATGCAATTTTATTCAAACTCAGCCTTTGTGATTTAATAATAAAGTCATGTCGTGATTTTGGTTTTATTTTGATTAATTGTGTAGCCCAATAAAAACTACACTTGAATTTAGAAATTGGAAATTCGAATTTCCCCAAAAAAAACAAAAACAATTTAAGCCCTACTTCATATAGATTGTCTAATTGTTCACCTGATCCGTCAGGTTGGCCTCTTTCCGCATTCCTCTCCTGAGATCGACCAATAGGAGCGGGCTCACAGATGACTGGCGTCTTGGATTCCAAATCTGATTGGCTCTGCTCAGCATCCGCCTTTTCTGATTGGCTCTGCTTCAGTTGCCGCTTCTTCTTCAGCCTGCGATCCAGAAAACCAAAATACAACATTGTCAGCACCAACTGTGTCAAAACAGCAACAAAGAAACAACAAATCAAATCCTCCTACAGATTCATGACACTTTTCCTCTGCTGAGTGAATCTGTGCCAGATACAGAGAAACTGCAGTGGCCAGAGCCAAGATGGCCGAACAGGGCACAGATTTAACCACAAACTCTCTTTACTGAATTCATTATATTATGAAATATACTTTCAGATATTTCTTTATGATTTTTCAGGTGAAATACGGCATGTCATGTTCTTGAGGTATGGTGAGATTCACCCGTAAACAGATGGACAGAGAAAGAGCGAGAGGGAAACCGGAGAAGAGGATTTTCTAATGGTGTATGACGGCGAGGGGAAGCCGATCGATCAAACTGGAGACTCACTCGAAGCTGAAGCCGCAGGAAAAACTGCTGCAGTTATACACACACACACACACACACACACACACACACACACACACACACACACAGACACACACGCACACACACACACAGACAGACACACACACACACA
>NW_015629527.1:536659-538669 GCF_001515625.1 Sinocyclocheilus rhinocerous
CACACTCTCACACACACACACACACACACACACACACTCTCTCACACACAGACACTCTCACACACAGACACACACACACACACACACTCACACAGACACACACACACACAGACACACACACACACACAGACAGACAGACACTCACACACACACAGACACAAACA
Organism: Sinocyclocheilus rhinocerous; assembly: GCF_001515625.1. Classification (NCBI taxonomy): domain Eukaryota; kingdom Metazoa; phylum Chordata; class Actinopteri; order Cypriniformes; family Cyprinidae; genus Sinocyclocheilus; species Sinocyclocheilus rhinocerous. Next base: position 536,824 of record NW_015629527.1, read on the forward strand.
CATTCCTCCGCCCAGCTCACATCCCGTATCACAAATGACAGGAAACAGCTCATAACAGCATGTGATCCAGAGAGAGACATCAGACTGATGCTGATCTTCTGTTGTAGATGGATCACTCCTACATGATTTAAAAACTACAATCTTAAAGTGCCCCTATTATGGATTTTTGGAAATTACCTTTCATGCAGTGTGTAACACAGCTGTAAGTGAATGAAAACATCCAGCGACGTTTTAAATCTGAAAGTGCACCATGTATAAAGTTATTGTCTCTCAAAAGAAAGAGTCGACTCTGAATCATTGAAAGAGTCATTTTTAAAATGAATCCCAAGCCGTTTCATGTTGAGTCAACATGAAACATTAGCATATTGCCCGCCCACTTGTTGGTCTTTTCGAGTTGGTCTGAATGAAAATGCTAATTCATTCTTTGCCACTAGGTGCCACTTTGGAGCGGTAAAATAGCGGTTTCCCCGGTAACGCTGTACACAAAAGCAGCACTGCGCTCACAAACGCGGCTTTATCAGGCATTACAGGCAAGATGCAATCGGACCAATCACCGCAGATTAGCGTCACGCAAAGGAGGGGTTTGGAAAAATGAATCGTTGAGCGAATCGTTGGGGAGTCCTTGAGCAAATAAGGTAAAAATAAATGCATATTATAAGACGATGAAAGTGTTTTTTGACCTTGCATGCATGTCAACCTGTTGTTGGAGACTCCCAAAACCAAAATATTAACCTTTCATTACCCATAATAGGGGCACTTTAACACATGCCTCAGTGGAAATCTGAAAAATACTTTTAGGATTTAAATACTAAAAAGTTTTGGATTATTTATATACTATTATAACTAGTTTTATTCATATTTTGAATTAGCTTTTAATTTTTAATTTTTATTTAAATTTTAGTTTACATCATGTCTCATCTCTCTTTTTATTAGCTTTTGGTTTTTAAAAAATATTTCTTGATACTACAATCTCATTATATCCCAATACAAAATGTTAAAAACTCTTAAGTATTTTAATACTAAAATGTTTTGCATTATTTATATACAATTTTAATATTTATTAATATTTTGAATTAGCTTTTATTGTAATATTTATGTATATAAATAATAAATAATAATATATGTCTTATTTTAATCTTAGTAATTTTCTTATGTGCCTTTGTCATTTTTTTTAGCTCTTGGTCTTTTAAAAACATTTCTTTATATTACAACCTCAATACATTCCAAAGTGAAATGTTTAAAAAAATATTTACATACTATTACAGTATTTATTAATATTTTGATTTAGCTTTTAATTTTGTATTTTTTTAAGGTTTTATTTAAATTTTAGTTTATGTTTTAGTAATTTTGTTATGTGCTTTTGTCATTTTTATTAGCTTTTTTTTTCTTCTTTTAAAGGTATTTATTTTTTTAACTATTTCTTTATGCTATAATCTCAATACATAAAATACAAAATAAACTTGAGTATTTTAATAGTAAAATGTTGTATTATTTTTATACTATAGTATTTATTAATATTTTGTATTAACTTATTTTATTTTTAGGTTTTATTTTAATTTTAGTTTACATTTTAGCAATTTGCTTTGCTATGTGCTTTTGTCATTTTTATTAGCTTTATATATATATATATATATATATATATATATATATATCGTCTCAATTCATCTCACAACAGAAATGTTAAAAAAACTGACGTATTTTAATAGTAAAATGGGTTAGGATTGAGTTGTGTTGGTTTGGGTGTTTTGGTCTCTTTTTCTTTGTGATAGGTTCTATGATTGGAGTTTGACGAGCGCACCTGATGCTCGTCATGGCTGGTATTTAAAACTGGGGCGAGAGTTCGTCA
>NW_015629527.1:541472-550811 GCF_001515625.1 Sinocyclocheilus rhinocerous
TCAGGGCGGCTGCTCTTCTGTTTGCTCGAGCAGTTTGCCAGAGCCGTGCTCCAATTGTGGCGTTTTGTTTTGCATCCATTCACTAGCGCTGACCACACTTCACTTGTGCATCCATTCACCTGCATTTCATACTGACTGATATTACTGACAGGCCAACTGACTTTTGTGATTGTTGATTTTGGTTATATTTCGTTGTAATAAATATTAAGTTATTCCGCCGTGTCGTCTCCCTTAATGTTACATCTTTGAGCCAGGTGTAACAAATGTTATGTTATACTTATTTACTAATACAGTATATATTAATATTTTGAATTAGCTTTTTATTTTTATATTTTCAGGTCTTAATTTAATTTCAGCTTTAGTTATGTGCTTATGTCATTTTTATTATTTTTACATAGGCTATATTTTTTTTATAGTTTTACTTCAGTTTTAGTACTTTAACTTAAACTTGCTTTTTTCAGTTGGCTGCCAAGGCAACATTTCTACGTTTTTCATCTAATATTTACATTTCATTTTATTTAAATTACCGAAAATGATTTTAATGGTTTTAGTTACCATTAACACTGGTTTCTGGTTAGTGGTGCTTGACAGATTTAGCAAACTGTCAAACAGTTCAGCAAACAGTTTTAGGTCTTTGTTTTAGCAAATCCTACTAATAACTGGAGCTCGTCAGAAGCCTCAAGCAATAAAGTTAAACACAAAGAAAATGAAGCGCTGCATCACACGCCTGAACCAATGACATTTCACCAAACCTGACATAATTTTCCAATCTGACCGCAAACAGAGAGAGAGATTTTCAGTCAATAACTTAAACTTCAGTCTGTTTGTCATTCAGAATGATCACATGACTTATAACGGACGAGTCATATGAACTACTTTTATGATGCTTGTTGGAGTTTGACAGTATAAATCACCTCTAATTTTCATGCATGCAGCGACAGCAGCTTCAGCTTTCAGCCTGACATCTTAACTGCATTATTCATTATGCATAGAGGTTTTTATCAAAAGCAACTTACATTGCATTCAAACTACATCAGGTCATGCATTCACTGGGAATCAAACTCGGGATCTAATTTTGTTAAAAGTCAGACGGGTTTGTGTGAAAGTCCTTTTCTGCCACATAAGAAAAAAAAGAAAGAAATGCTTTGGTAAATCATAATTATGATCATAAAAATTTAAATTATGACAGAAAATGTCAAAATTATTAGACAAAACTCCTATTTATGACATTAAAAAGTCCAAATGTATGTCACAATTACGACTTTTTGTCAATTTTAAATTATAATTTTTATTTATTATGCTATATTTATGGCTTTTTATGTCAATTTCGACTTTTGTAATTAAGACCGTAATAGTTATAGCATAACAAGAGACACTAAGCATCTCAATTCTGATTTTTTTTCTCTTCATTTAAATTTTGTATGTCATTATCGTGACTTTTCATATCATAATTAGTAACTTTTTTCATAATTATGAATTAGTATCTCAAAGCTATAATTTTCATTTATTATGCTATATTTATGGCTTTTTATGTCAATTTCGACTTTTGTAATAATTAAGACAGTAATAGTTATAGCATAACAAGAGACACTAAGCATCTCAATTCTGATTTTTTTTCTCTTCATTTAAATTTTGTATGTCATTATCGTGACTTTTCATATCATAATTAGTAACTTTTTTCATAATTATGAATTAGTATCTCAAAGCTGACTTTTCCTCATAATTCAAACTTTGTATGCCATAATGACTTTATATCATAATTTAAAACTTTTGTAATTATGAAATAGTATCTCATGTTATGTTATACTTATTTACTAATACAGTATATATTAATATTTTGAATTAGCTTTTTATTTTTATATTTTCAGGTCTTAATTTAATTTCAGCTTTAGTTATGTGCTTATGATTTTTTTTCTCTTCATTTAAATTTTGTATGTCATTATCGTGACTTTTCATATCATAATTAGTAACTTTTTTCATAATTATGAATTAGTATCTCAAAGCTGACTTTTCCTCATAATTCAAACTTTGTATGCCATAATGACTTTATATCATAATTTAAAACTTTTGTAATTATGAAATAGTATCTCATATTAACTTATGTTAGTATCTCAAATTTTTGAACATTTTCTCATAATTTCAACTTTGTATGTCATAATTACGACTTATATCAAAATTTAGCTTTTTTTTCATAATTTTGACGGACTTCATAATTATGACTCAGTATCTCATAATTTTGACTTTTTATGTCATAATTATTACCATCTCTTAACTTTGACTTTTCTCAATTTCAACTTTGTACATCATAATGACTTTTCATATAAAAAAATGTTTGTCATAATCATGAATAAAAATTTCTAAACTTTGACTTTCTTCCTCATAATTTCTACTTTAATGACTTTTTGTCATAATTTTGGTTTAAGAAATAATTAAGACATAGTATCTCATAATCTTAACCTTTTATGTTAGAATCTCAAATTTTCGACTTTTTGAAATTACGACTTCTTATACCAAACTTTTGCCTGTTTTGTCATAATTTTGACTTGCGTCATAATTATGACTCAGTATCTCATATTTTTGACTTTTTTCTCATAATTTTGACTTTTTATATCATAATATCGACTTTGTCAACTTACGTCATAATTATGACTTTTTATGTCATACTTATTACAAAGTATGGCATAATTGTAATTTTTTGTGATAATAATGAATGACCAAAGCATGATTTTGTTTTTATGTAGCAGAAATGGGCTATCCCTTTTAGTTTTTCACACTAGCAACATGATCTACAGCAAAATCTGTGTTAGTTTAAATATCTTAAATCCTAAAATATCTTAATATTTTACTTTTTGTCACAACTATGACACAGTATCTCATTAATGTTGATATCATAATTGAGTCATGATGTCAGAATTATTGTATGTCATAATTATGACTTTTTATATCCACAATTAGAGTTTTTCACATCATAATTTAGATTTATGTCATAATTACGACTTAGTATCTCATAATTCTGACTTTATCACAATTTCCATTTTTAGGTCATAACTATGGCTTATCTTATAATTATGACTTTTATGTGATAATTATGACTTCTTATGTCAAACTTATAACATAGTATCGCATAATTAAGTTTTTTATGTCATAGTTATGAACTACAAAGCATGATTTTGTTTCTTATGTGGCAGAAATGAGCTATTCCAGCAAAACTACAGCAAAATCTGTGTTAGTTAAAATATCTTAATAATCCTAAAATATCTTAATATTTTACTTTTTGTCACAACTATGACACAGTATCTCATTAATGTTGATATCATAATTGAGTCATGATGTCAGAATTATTGTATAGCACCTCAAAATTTGGACTTTTTCCATTATAATTTCATATTGTATGTCATAATTATGACTTTTTATATCCGCATTTAGAGTTTTTCACATCATAATTTAGATTTATGTCATAATTACGACTTAGTATCTCATAATTCTGACTTTTCCATCACAATTTTCATTTTTTAGGTCATAACTATGGCTTATCTTATAATTATGAGTTTTTATGTGATAATTATGACTTCTTATGTCAAACTTATAACATAGTATTGCATAATTATGTTTTTTATGTCATAGTCATGAACTACAAAGCATGATTTTGTTTCTTATGTGGCAGAAATGAGCTATTCCAGCAAAATCTGTGTTAGTTAAAATATCTTATTCCTGAAACAACATTATTAATCCATCTTTCAGATCGCTTCAGCCCTTAATGTCTGCATTCGGCTCTCACTTCCCATCAAGTGCTTCCTGAGTTATTCTGATCCAACATCATCTCACCTGGCGAAGTATCCAGGCCTCTTCTCGGTCTTCTCCATCGCGGCAATGTTGCCTGAGCGGTCCTGTCTTCACAAAGACACAAAAAGGGAGGTGAATATCGGCCCCTAAATATGTGCGCCCTTATCTTTAGCCGCAGGTCAATGGGTCACGTAGAGGGTTGCTGCAATAACCCCAATGACATCAGCATCAGGGACGAGAAACTGTCGATTCAGACCGGATCTAGCCAGGCTGAGCTTGTTTTTTTGGGGTGAAGACACTAGATGACATATCTTTATTGTTAAAACAGTCATAATTGTTCAAGATCAACAAAGCCAGTGTTTGATTTGAGAGAAGCAGCATTGATTAGATTGAGCCTAGTGCTGGGCGGTATACCGTGATTTGCTGCTCAAGAAACATTTATTATTATTATTATGTTAAAAACAGCCGAATATAATTTTTTCAGGTTTTTTTGATGAATAGAAAGATCAGAAGAACAGCGTTTATCTGAAATAGGAAATTATGTCTTTATTATCATCACTTTTGATCAATTTAATGCATACTTGCTAAATAAAAGTACCGTATTCATTTCTATAGTCCCCACCCCCCAACATTTTAAAAAAAAATTAATAATAATAATACTGACTTTTTTTTTTATAAATGCTGATCTTTAGATCTTTCTATTCATCAAAGAATCCTGAATGCTGTATTTTGGATCAAATAAATGCAGGCTTGGTGAACAGAAGAGACTTCTTTAAAAACATTAAAAATCTTACCATTCTAAAACTTTTGGCTGGTAGTGTACTGTTTTTATACAGTCTATGGTAGTGTATCTAAAATAAAAGAAAATTACAATGTTTAAAACAAGTGTGACAACTTGCCCCAACTTATAATTCTCTTGTCCTGAGGTCATATTTTTCCTGCTGGTTTGAGTATATTATACAGCTGACTTTTATCTTTAGCTATTTGCATTGCAAAACATGTTTTGAAGTAGAAGTTTGAAACAATATAATAGAAAGTGTAGCTGTTATGTAAGTGAAGTTTTGAGCTGTACTCATGTCGATGGATGAAGCAGCTGTGGCTGTGCTGTCAGGTGTTTTGGGCTGTTTTCAGGTTTTGGTTTCACATGCTGGACCTGAACTGAACACAAACAAGATCTAAACCAGATCTGCAGTGACGTGTGGGACTTATGGAGGTCACGACCTGCTTCACCGTATAATAAACATGCAGTGCTGCGTCCGAACGTTTGATGACATTTCAATCTTTTATTCAGCAAAAGTCAGAAATATAAATTTTGAAATGTGTCACTGCATCAGTGTCTCAGCAATGGATGCTCTGCAGTGAATGGGTGCCGTCAGAATGAGAGTCCAAACAGCTGATAAAAACATCACAATAATCCACAAGTAATCCACAGCACTCCAGTCCATCAGTTAACATCTGGAGAAGACAAAAGCTGAAACTAATCCAGCATTAAGACGTTTTTAACTCAAATATGAGTCCATAATCCATAATAACGCTTCCTCCAGTGAAGAAGTGCATCTGCTGTTGTCTCTCACATCAAAATCCAGCCACATATGTGTTTAGATCTGTTTAAACGCTGCTTGATCTGTGCAGATTTCTCTCCTGATTCAGACCAGAACACTTTTTCACTGGAGGAAGAGTTATTATTATTATTAGTAATTTAATAATACATTTGATAATAATTTCCCTCAAAATCGGCATTACATGAAAAACAAACATTTTCTACAATATTATTAATAATAATTTTAATCATACACTATTATATTTTTTATTAATTGATACATTAATAATTAATTATAATAATTTAGATCAGTATCAGTATTGTTTCAGTATTTCAGTAAAATCAGTATTGTTTGGAAAAACAAGCATATTTTCCATAATAATAATAATAATAATAATACATTATTATTCTTTATGAATTAATGCATGATTAACTAATTATAATAATTTACTATCCAAACTATCCAATTAAATAATTTTTATAATAAATTCTGATACATTCTATAAATTAATTATATTGTATTTATTTTATAATAAATAATAATAAATAATAATAATAATAATACATTATTATTCTTTAATAATTAATGCATGATTAACTAATTATAATTCACTATCCAAAATTAATTATTACATCATTTTTATAATAAATTCTGATACATTCTATAAAATAATTATATTGTATTCATCTTGTAGAGCAGAAAGTCCCCATAGACGGCCCGTTGCTGTGCACAGTCATGATCTGCTGCTGGACGCTTTATATCCTGCAGGAGGCCACAGACATGAGTTAGTGGAGGAAACGCACTGAGACTGGAGACCCACGAGAGCAGGAGACCAGACTCACCGAAGTGTTTGTCCTGTTTGTACGGGACGCTGTAGTGAGGTGTTTCCTGCTCTCCGGAGCACGTGATGCTCGCAGGGCGGGATGCTGTACGGTCTGCAACCTAGACACCATCACACAGACCTCACAAATTACTACACTACTTCATTTTCAGAAATTACATCAACTATTTTATTTTATTATTTTTTATATTTTATTTTTATTTATTTTACATTATTTTATTTTATTCTAGGTCTGCCACCTAGAAATGATCCAAAAGACCTCAGAACACACAAATTTGACAAATTATTTTATTTAAATTGAATATGTTTTATTATTTTATTTATTTTTAATTATTGTATTTTTTTTCATATTGTATGTTATTTTATTCTAGGTCTGCAACCTAAAAATGTTCAAAAACCTCATAAATTCTACAATTTATTTTATTTTATGCAACCTAGAAACTTTTAAAAAGTTCCAATAACTCAGAAGTTCACCAACTATTTTATTTCATTTATTTTTATTGTTATGCATTTTATTTAATGTTTATATATTTAATATTATATTATATTATTTTTTATTATATAATATTTATTTGTATTTTTTGTATTTTTATGTTATATAATTTTTTTTTTTTTCTAAGTCTACAACCAATAAACTTAAAAAATATCTCAGAACTTAGAAATTTTAGAACTATTTTTTTAAAAATTTGTTTAATTTTTTTAATTAATTTTAAAAATATTACTATTATTTTTTTCTAGGTCTCAAAAATACCTTAGAAAATCTACAACTATTTTATTTTATTTTTGTATTTTATTTTATGTCTGCAACCTAAAAACATTCAAAAATACCTCCATAATTCTACAACTTTTATTTTATTTTATTTGTCTGCAATCTAGAAACATTCAAAAAGATCTCAGAACTCAGAAATACAATTTTATACAGTTTTTTTAAATTATTATTTTTTACATTTTATTTTTTTTTATTTAAGTTGTTTACATTTATAAAATGGTTCACACATGCTATTTCACACTCGTTTGCGTTTGTTTTTTATTTGGAACTCAAAGGGAGATATTTAGCATAATGTTCATGCCTCCATGCTGTCAGGGTCCATAAAAGTGTGTTGTTGCACGTTTGAGAAATGAAACTTTTTAAAGGGGTCATATGATGCTTTTTTTAAAGATCATTATTTGGTGTATTTGGTGTAACAGAATATGTTGACATGCTTTAATGTTCAAAAAACACATTATTTTTCAAATACTGTACACTATTGCTTCGCTTAAGCTCAGTTCAGCCGAATGAATGTCTCAGATGATCTGTTATTGTATTTGATGAGCTTCAGTTCATGTATTCTTGTTGAAAGGCTGAAAAGATCCAGATGAGATCAACACGCAGTTTTCTACAGTGGCATTGCTGTTATGATCCAGACTCACCCACGTTAGAGTTGTTAGTGTTCCAGGTAATTGCTAGAGTGTTGCTAAAGTAATCTGGGTGGTTGCCAGGGTGTTGCCAAGTGGTTGCTATGGTATTATAGTAGCTAGAGCGTTGCTAGGATGTTGTTGAGTGTTGTTATAGTATTCCAGGTAATTGGTAGAGTGCTGCTAAGGTAATCTGGTGGTTGCCAGGGTGTTGCTAAGTGGTTGCTATGGTGTTATAATTGCTAGGATGTTGTTGAGTGTTGTTACAGCGTTCCAGGTGATGGCTAGAGTGTTGCTAAGGTAAACTGGGTGGTTGCCAGGGTGTTGCTAAGTAGTTGCTATGGTGTTATAGTTGCTAGGATGTTGTTGAGTGTTGTTACAGTGTTCCAGGTGATTGCTAGAGTGCTTCTAAGGTAATCTGGGGGTTGCCATGGTGTTGCTAAGTGGTCACTATGGTGTTATAGTTCTTAGAGCGTTGCTTTGATGTTGTTGTGTTGTTACAGTGTTCCAGGTGGTTGCCAGGGTGTTGCTAAGTTCCTAAATGCTAAAATACACATCAACATTCAATGAATCAAATGAAATACATTTTTAATATATTTATTATCTCTAAATGTATTTACAACTCAAACTCCCACATTACATAGCAATGCTAATTAAACCGATCTTTGATATGTACAAAGTTCTCGCTAGCTTTTCCACATAAAAGCTGAATATTAAGGGCACTTTACAGTCGTCTGCTGTAGTTCAAACGTTGGGTATTTGGTTCTTTACTCCGCAGTGACTGAATATTCAAACTGACCCAATGAAAATGGACCAATTCATGTGTAAAACCAGACTGGAATCCAGCGTTTCACAGTGTTGAGATGAGACCGGACAGATGATAAACTACACTGATGTTTGCACACTTCTGTTCTGAAGCCACACGACAAACATCTGATGAAAGCAGACAAGAACACATCTGCTCATTTTACACCCCATAATCAAAAACAAACAAACAAAACTATTTTTTGGGCGATTCAAAGTTTGTGCAAAAGTGACATTATTTTCATAATTCGTTTTTTTTCACTATACATTTTATATAGATTTTTTTGAATTAATTTATTTTATTCACAAAAATATAATAACAGCACTGAGAAATTGTGTAATGAAAATAATGCAATAAAGCATTATAATGCATCATTTTAATTATACAATTTCTTAGTGCTGATATCAGATTTTTGTAAATAAAATAAAATATATAAAATAATTCCATTATTGTGTTTTGCATTGTGAAGTATTATAATATATTTTTTATTTATTTATAAAAAAAATTTTGTTTTAGGTTAAATATGATCTACACATGTTCTTGAAAAATTTTGTACATTTCTCCCAACAAAACTAACGTGACGAATGGTTTTAAATCAGCAGACTGCAGCTGCTTGAGAGTCTGTGCATAACTGAGAACTTTTAAAGGAACCAAACAAACCTGTCCAAATGACAGACTGTGATTATTTTATACTGGAAGGAAAACTTTTTCTGCACGTGTGCTTGACGTTTAAGATGATTTGATGGAACAGAACAGAAAATCAGCAGAAAAACCTCAGCGTCATAAAAATAACTTTAGAATAATTAACATTTGAGCGTCTCAAATACATAAACATTCATCAAAGACACACAACTGAACACAGAACCACCGAGTGAAACTCACAAAACAAGTCATCAGACCATATATCACCACAAAAACAAAAGAAAAAAACTATTTTATATATATATATATATATATATATATATATATTTTTT
>NW_015629527.1:551046-552389 GCF_001515625.1 Sinocyclocheilus rhinocerous
TCTAGAAAGAAAATATGAAAAAAAATTATATATATATATATTTTTTTTTCTTCTTCTTTTTTTAATATTTCTTATAGTTTTCTCATTTGATTTTGGGGTGAAAATGACCTGAAGAACTTTTAGTGAAACAGAAAGAACCCTAAAGATCCCAGACTCGTGCTGTGGTTTGGCAGAGAGAGTTCTGGGCTGCTTTGTGTCTCAGTGTGGCTGCATGTCGGCGCCCCCCGGTGGCTGGCCGCTCGTGGCGTTCAGATACTGCCAGCTGAGCGCCGCTAACAGCATGGCGGCCGAGACGTAGACGGGAGAGATGTGGTGCGCTCGGGACGACAGCGCGGCTGGAGACAGGCTCTTCTCGCGGATGAGGCTCAGGATGCGCAGCGTCTTCTCTCGGGACGGATCCGCGCCGGACACTTTCTGCAGGATCTGTGAGGAGAGGAGGGATCAGGATGAGCGGAGCAGACGGCTGCGCTACAGAGGACAGCGGAGCGTGTTTTAGGACGCACCTCCTGACTGTACTGCGCGATGATGCTCTGGACTGCGCCCATGTTTGTGGCCTGCATCATGAGCGTCACCGCCTGACCCTTCCGGATCTTCACCACACCCTGAAACACCTGAGGATTGTTGTAGCACGCCGACAGAGTCGCTATCGCCATCACCTGACCGGAGGGGGAACAACACGATGCCAATGAGATCACATGGGTTTCACACATTCACACCATGAACATGTTTCATATGCATTGCACATGAGTTTTGTACACTTTTTGCACTTGTTTTTATGGCCTCTGATGAAGCATTGAATAAAAGATTTTTGGAGGAGATGCAAGCCCGGCATATAACCGTGTGCGGATCTTAATTTCTGCTTGCACATGAGTTTCACATACAGTATGTGACCCTGCAGCACAAAAGCAGTCTTAAGTCGCTGGGGTATATTTGTAGCAATAGCCAACAATACACTGTATGGATCAAAATTATAGATTTTTCTTTTATGCCAAAAATCATTAGGATATTAAGTAAAGATCATGTTCCATGAATATATTTTGTACATTTCCTACCGTAAATATATCAGAACTTAATTTTTGATTAGTAATATGCATTGCTAAGAACTTCATTTGAACAACTTTAAAGATGATTTTCTCAATATTTAGATTTTTTTGCACCCTCAGATTCCAGATTTTCAAATAGTTGTATCTCGGCCAAATATTGTCCGATCCTAACAAACCATACATCAATGGAAAGCTTATTTATTCATCTTTCAGATGATTGAGATAAATCTCAATTTCGAAAAATTGACCCTTATGACTGGTTTTGTGGTCCATGGGTCACATATTTCACATGTGATTTTA
>NW_015629527.1:552410-557184 GCF_001515625.1 Sinocyclocheilus rhinocerous
ATGCATTGCTAAGAACTTCATTTGAACAACTTTAAAGATGATTTTCTCAATATTTAGATTTTTTTGCACCCTCAGATTCCAGATTTTCAAATAGTTGTATCTCGGCCAAATATTGTCCGATCCTAACAAACCATACATCAATGGAAAGATTATTTATTCATCTTTCAGATGATTGAGATAAATCTAAAATTTCGAAAAATTGACCCTTATGACTGGTTTTGTGGTCCATGGGTCACATATTTCACATGTGATTTTAACGGGATTTTTCTGTATAGGTTTATATCACTGCATCTCTGAAGGAAAGCGACTGTCTTCAGAAAAAATTCGATGTCATTTTCATTTCATCTTGTATGTAGTGCCTGATAAAGCAGCGTTTTGTGAGCTCAGCTCTGCTTTGTGTACAGCCGTTATCGGTGAAACCTCTATTTATCCGCTCTAAAAGCACCTCCTGCTGGCAGAGAATGAATTTGCATGTTCAATAAGCCCGTCTGATTTACGCGGGAAACATATTTTGCTTGTTATCAGAAATAATGTACTCTAGAGGGACTTTGCTGTTGTTGTTGATTTTTCGCAGAAGCCACAAAAGCACGCATGCGCAGTAACGTTTGTTTATGTTGTTGGTAACGTTGAATGATCACTGTTTTCATATGCATCTTATTTACATGCAATAACACAATGTACAACATTCAAACGCATGCATCTGTGTTGTTTTAGCATCATTACTATCTTAGTATTTATTCATATTTGGAATTATTTTTTTTTATATTTATATGGTTAAAGTTTTAGTAATTTTGTTGTTTTAGTCATTTAAATGTTTTTTGTTTAAAAAAATATTTTTATTAACTTTTATTTCAGTTTTAGTCTTTTTAGAACTTCACCTTTGAAAAAAATCTGAAATTCTGCCTTCATAAATGAAATTAAATAAGTTTACATTTTTATATTCTATTTTGAATTCGTTTTTATTTTTGTATATTTCATTATCATTTTATTAAAGTTTTAGTAATTTTGTTGGGTGTTTTGGTCATTTGATTAGTTTTTGTGTTTTTTAATGCCTATTTAGTTTTTATTATTTTTTATTTTGCTTTTAGTTTTAGTAATTTTAGCACTTCAACTTAAACCAAACAAAAAATAAAAAATCCTGCCTTTGTAAATGAAATAAAATAAGTAGAATTTTTTCTATTCTATTTTGAATGAGTTTTTATTATTATTTTCTGTTTTCATTTTAATTTCAGCTCAAGTTTTAGTAATTTTGTTATTATTACTTTTTTAAAGTCCATTTCATTTTTATTAATTTTCATTTCAGATTTAGTAATTTTATTACTTCAACTTAAATTCTGCCTTTCTAAGTGAAATGTTTTATATTCTTTAAAAAAAATTATATTTATATTTTCCAGTTTCATTTTAATTTTAATTTAAGTTTCAATAATTTTGTTCTTATTAGTTTTTTTAAAATGTCTTTTTAGTTTTTATTCATTTTATTTCAGTTTTAGTCATTTTAGTACTTAAATCAAATTCTGCTTTCACAACTGAAATAAAATGTTTTTGAATTAGTTTTCATTTGTACATTTTCAGTTTTCATTTCAATTTTTGTTAAAGTTTTAGTAATTTTGCTGTTTTAGTCATTTTTATTAGTTTTAGTTTTGTTTTTAAATATCGGTTTTATTTTTATACATTTTTATTTCAGTTTTAGTAATTATTAGTGCTGTCAAACGATTAATTGCGATTAATCGCATCAAAAAAGTTTTTATTTATATATGTGTGTATACTGTGTATATTTATTATGTATATATAAATACACACACATACAGTATATATTTTGAAAATATTTCCATGCATATATTTATATGAATATAATTGATATTATATATAAATATTTTAAACGTATAAACAGAACATATTTTTCTTAAATGTATACATGTATGTGTTTGTATTTATATATACATAATAAATATACACAATACACACATACATATATTATGCAAACAAAAACTTTTATTTTGGATGCTATTAATCGTTTGACAGCACTAATAATTTTAGCACTAAACGAAAATTTTAAATTTCGCCCTCACAACTAACTGAAATAAGTTTTTTTAAATTTATTTTATTTCATTTCTAATACTGTTTTTCATTTAAATTAATGTAAATCTGTTTAGTAATTTAAGTTTTAGTGCATGTTTGCATAGAAAAACAATGTACAGCAGCAAAGAAAGTATCCATGCATTCATCTGTGTGCAATTTCTATATTCCCTATATTTATTTCTATAATCCGCACCCTTATAGCTAACTTCGTAATGTGCTCACTATCCCCTGTGTGAGACCTGAACCCACTGAACGCACTCTGGTGTTTGTAAGTGCACATAAACAGATGAAGGTTCATTGTGAGAAATGAATCAGACCTGAGGAATGGCACAGAAGTTGAAGACGCTCTGGTTGCAGAGGCGAGACAGATATGCGATGACGTCTGGGACGTGATGGAGAGCATCGGTCACCAGCAGGTTGAGGCAGGACAGGGCAGAGCTCAGGTGCTGAGGACGAGCGAAATCCTCCAGACGGGACGCAAACTGACTCCAGGCCTGCGGCACACAAACAGCCATCACTCACACATGCACTGATCACAACCTCACCAGCAAAACAATGCAAAAATGCTACGGTAAAAAACTGTCTAACGGGACATTTTATGTAATTTTACAGTAAAATACTGTTAAATGCACAGATTTTGGAAGAAAAAGCAATGCAAAAAAAAGCAAAGAATGCAATGCAAATAAAAAGCAACAGTGGAAAAAAAATGCAAACTGACATTCCCACAATTACTTAAAATAAAATAAGCATTAACTGAAATAAAATAAAATATATATAAAAAATTATTTTATTTCAGCTAGTTGCCAAGGCAACAATTCTAATTTTTGTGTAGGTTAAGTTCTAGCACTAAAACTCAAAAATGAAACTTCAAAAATATAGACATTTAAATAAACAAACAAACAAATAAATAAAATGGCAAAACACACAACAAAATTGCAAAACGTTTAACTAAAATTTAAATATAAAATAAACTAAAAATAAAGTGATTAATTTTTTTTTTCATTACTTGAAATACAAAATAATTTAAATAGAAAAAAATATTTAATTTCAGCTAGTTGCCAAAGCAACAATTCTCATTTTTGTTTAATTTAAGTTAAAGTACTAAAATGACTAAAACTAAATAAACAAAAACAAAAACAAAGCTTTTATAATACGTACAGACATAATTAGAAAAAAAAAAACTAAATTTTTAACTAAATTGCTAAAACTTTAACTAAAATAAAAATGAAAACTAAAAATATACAAATAAAATCTAATTCAAAATTGGAACATGATCTTTACTTAATATCCTAATGATTTTTGGCATAAAAGAAAAATGTATAATTTTGACCCATACAATGTATTGTTGGCTATTGCTACAAATATACCCCAGCGACTTAGACTGGTGGTCACATATATGCTTTCCAATTGAAGGTTCATGAGATGCACCTTAGAGCTATTTCAGAGAACTGGTTTATACATTCCCTTCATTAGTGAAAGCCAATATTCACTTGCACAATTCATAGCAAATTTACAAAAAGTCTCATAGAAATGTGTGGAAAATTTGACAGTTTATGACAACTAGATCAACCATTTTGCATTGAATGACTTAAACGATGAACTAATGCCTAGATATTTTGAGGGGTGAGACTATTGCACAGAGAACTAAATAATACATTTTGAGCAACATGACAATAGTAACTGATAATGTAGGAAACCGAGGTTAAATGCACATAATCAATTGCATGAATGTACCAAAGCAATCGCAACTTGTTCAGTAGAATGAGAAACTTCGTTTATGATGTGCACAAGTGACTAGATGATGTGGAGGTTGAACAAGTGGTTTTGAGAATTTCATTTCTGATCTGAGAAATGCACCAAAGCGACTGAGAAAAACTGTATTACTCTAAATGGAATATTAACATTATATCAGTTAATGAAATGTACAGTCTTTTTAAAAATGTTTGTGGTAAAGTTTTGGCAACCACAGCTGCTGGGAAGAGAGCGGGGTTAAAGGTTTGTACCTCCTGCGGCCAGAAGGCCCTTCCCTCCTGCTGGTCCTCCAGATAGTCTCTGATGATGTTGGTCTTCTGGAGGAACAGACCCATGGAGTTCGCCAGCTCCGTGTCCCGGCCCACCTCAGTGTCCTCCAGCTGGGACGCCGAGAACAGACGGGACAGACCGATCCCCACCAGACCGGCCACATAATGACAGTACTGTACACAGCCGGACAGATGTTTACAACATTATGCATGACAAACGTCTCATGCAGAATGTCAGACATGCTTTAAAATGCGATGGGAGCGCTTCTGCATCGCTTTGGTGAGTTATAGGTCTATAAATCTACATGCAGATGGATAAACGTTAAACTAACACGTCAAATACGTGTGTAAAGTTAACCTTGTCCCACTCTTTCATGGAGGAAACCTTCTTCTCCAGGAATTCGGCCATTCCCACACCCATCCGGTGACAAATGTCTGAAATCACGTCACGATACTCCTGGCCCAAATTCCTGAACTCCACTGAAATCTGAGGAAAATGGAACGAAAGTGTGTATTAAAAAAAAGCATAAAAAAAAATAAAAAAAACCATAAAATAATAAACAACAGAGAAGATATTAAAAGCAGAAGTGTAATTAAAACTGCAGCATTTTACAAAAGCAGCAAACAACAACATGCAAAAAAAATGTGGCTAAACAAGCTCAAGAAAACGAACG
>NW_015629527.1:557339-557719 GCF_001515625.1 Sinocyclocheilus rhinocerous
AAAAAAAAATCTACTGCTTCTTTGCTGTTTTAGTGAGTCATACGAAACCGGGGTTTATATCAGGGGTTTGTCTTTTTCACCCCAAATTAAAAATAAATAAATAAATAATATGTCTGATAAAAAGAAGGCTTTTTTCTTATTTAAATTTTAAATATTTAAAAGGTCTTATTTAATGCTTTTTATTTTAAGATTTTTTTATGTAAATATTAACATATTATACATCTTATATATAATATATTATACATCTTGTACTAAATTAAATGTTGGTTAAAAAATGCTGTATTATAAAAAAAATTATATTGTATTTTTGTATATTTTATATATTTTTATATATTAAATATTTTATATATAAATACATTGTGTTTATATAAATAAATATA
>NW_015629527.1:557768-564250 GCF_001515625.1 Sinocyclocheilus rhinocerous
TGTGATGTGTTGTGATGTGATGTGTGTGTTGTGATGTGATGTGTTGTGATGTGTGTTGTGATGTGTTGTGCTGTGATGTGTGTGTTATGATGTGGTGATGTGATGTGATCTGATCTGATGTGATGTGTTGTGTTGTGTTTTGATGTGTTGTGTTGTGTTGTGATGTGTCGTGTTGTGTCGTGATGTGTGTGATGTGTCGTGTTGTGTCGTGATGTGTGTGTTGTGATGTGTGTGTTATGATGTGTTGTGATGTGATGTGTTGTGATCTGATGTGATTTGATGTGTTGTGATGTGTGTGATGTGTGTGATGTGATGTGTCGTGATGTGATGTGATGTGATGTTGTTGTGTTGTGATGTGTGTGATGTGTTGTGTTGTGTTGTGTTGTGATGTGTGTTGTGATGTGTGTTGTGATGTGTGTTGTGATGTGTTGTGCTGTGATGTGTTGTGATGTGATGTGTTGTGATGTGATCTGATGTGATGTGTTGTGATGTGTTGTGATGTGTGTTGTGCTGTGATGTGTGTTGTGATGTGATGTGTGTTGTGATGTGATGTGTTGTGATGTGTTGTGATCTGATGTGTTGTGATTTGATGTGATGTGTTGTGATCTGATTTGATGTGATGTGTTGTGATGTGTTGTGATGTGTGTTGTGATGTGTTGTGCTGTGATGTGTGTTGTGATGTGTTGTGATCTGATGTGTTGTGATTTGATGTGATGTGTTGTGATCTGATTTGATGTGTTGTGATGTGTGTGATGTGTTGTGATGTGTTGTGATGTGTGTGTTGTGATGTGTGTGTTATGATGTGTTGTGATCTGATGTGATTTGATGTGTTGTGATGTGATGTGATGTTGTGATGTGATGTGTCGTGATGTGATGTGATGTGATGTTGTTGTGTTGTGATGTGATGTGATCTGTTTTGATGTGTTGTGATGTGATCTGATGTGACGTGATCTGATTTGATGTGATGTGATGTGTGTGATGTGTTGTGCTGTGATGTGTGTGTTGTGATGTGTGTGTTGTGATGTGTGTGTTGTGATGTGTGTGTTGTGATGTGTGTGTTGTGATGTGTGTGTTGTGATGTGTGTGTTGTGATGTGTGTGTTGTGATGTGTGTGTTGTGATGTGTGTGTTGTGATGTGTGTGTTGTGATGTGTGTGTTGTGATGTGTGTGTTGTGATGTGATCTGATGTGACGTGATCTGATTTGATGTGATGTGTGTGATGTGTTGTGCTGTGATGTGTGTGTTGTGATGTGTGTTGTGATGTGTTATGTTGTGCTGTGATGTGTGTGTTGTGATGTGTGTGTTGTGTTGTGATGTGTGTGTTGTGATGTGATGTGATGTGTTGTGATGTGATGTGATCTGATGTGATTTGATGTGTTGTGATCTGATTTGATGTGTTGTGATGTGTGTGATGTGTTGTGATGTGTTGTGATGTGTGTGTTGTGATGTGATGTGATGTGATGTGTTGTGATGTGATGTGATCTGATGTGATTTGATGTGTTGTGATCTGATTTGATGTGTTGTGATGTGTGTGATGTGTTGTGATGTGTTGTGATGTGTGTGTTGTGATGTGATGTGATGTGATGTGTTGTGATGTGATGTGATCTGATGTGATTTGATGTGTTGTGATCTGATTTGATGTGTTGTGATGTGTGTGATGTGTTGTGATGTGTTGTGATGTGTGTGTTGTGATGTGATGTGATGTGATGTGTTGTGATGTGATGTGATCTGATGTGATTTGATGTGTTGTGATCTGATTTGATGTGTTGTGATGTGTGTGATGTGTTGTGATGTGTTGTGATGTGTGTGTTGTGATGTGATGTGATGTGATGTGTTGTGATGTGATGTGATCTGATGTGATTTGATGTGTTGTGATCTGATTTGATGTGTTGTGATGTGTGTGATGTGTTGTGATGTGTTGTGATGTGTGTGTTGTGATGTGATGTGATGTGATGTGTTGTGATGTGATGTGATCTGATGTGATTTGATGTGTTGTGATCTGATTTGATGTGTTGTGATGTGTGTGATGTGTTGTGATGTGTTGTAATGTGATGTGTGTGTGTGTTGTGATGTGTTGTGATGTGATGTGATCTGATGTGATTTGATGTGTTGTGATCTGATTTGATGTGATGTGTGTGATGTGTTGTGCTGTGATGTGTGTGTTGTGATGTGTGTGTTGTGTTGTGTGTGTTGTGATGTGATCTGATGTGATGTGATGTGATGTGATCTGATTTGATGTGATGTGTTGTGATCTGATTTGATGTGATGTGTTGTATTGTGATGTGTGTTGTGTTGTGATGTGTGTGTTGTGATGTGTGTTGTGTTGTGATGTGTGTGTTGTGATGTGTTGTGATGTGTGTGTTGTGATGTGATGTGTTGTGTTATGTTGTGATCTGATGTGATGTGTTGTGATTTGATGTGATGTGTTGTGATGTGTTGTGATGTGATGTGTTGGACTGACCGTGGGGAAATCCTCCAGCACCTGCCGGTCCTTCTCTCTGCTCTCGCTGAAGCTCCACTCCGGCTGATAGAGGAACGTATGGAAGTCCTGCAGCAACGGGACCTTCTTCTCCAGCGGGATGCTCATGTCGTCCTCCACTGTGTCCAGAGCTCGCAGAACCAGGTAGAAAATACACACCGCATGCCTGAGTGAGAGATTTAACACCCATGAAGATCTGCAGTGCATTTCTAAACAACACAGAGTGAACGAACAGCATCTATAATGAGCAGCTGATATAAATAAAACACAGCAGGTCCAGAAACATGCCGCACATGACTGAACGAATGCTTTACATGTTTTACTTTAATATTATCCTAAAAATATGAAGTGTGCCCAATTTTTAGAAAGATAAATGCAAAATAGCAGATTTATATCATTTATAAGTTAGAGTATAAATTGTTATAGAACTTATAGAAATCTTATATATATATCAGATTTCAATAACTTCTATTATATAAACTTAAAAACTATATATATCTGCAATTTTGCACATATATGTGTGTCTCTCTGTGTGTGTATACATCTATCCAATAGATAGGTATGCAAAATGGGTAGGTATGCAAGATTATTTTCTATTTCTGTTATAAAATATATTCCATTATGCATTATATATATGTATGTTTCTGAATATATATTTTATATGCACACACACATACATAGGCCTATGCAAAATTCCAGATAACTTACAGAAATTAGATTTCTTCTATATTTCTATATCTTCTATTAAACTACAGAAATTTGCTGTTTTGCACCTTTGTATGGCATATAATCTACCGCATACATACACACACACATATATATATATATATATATATATATATATATATATTCTTGCAAACAAGTAAAGCACACCTAAATGCGCCCAAAATGTGCATCTGCTTCTCTAACCCCCTGCTGCACAGCAGTTGTTCACCGGCGGAGGTCACGCCTCTCCCGCAGCGCTCCGCAGGTCTTACCGTAGCTCTCCGTCCAGGGCCTGGATCACCGCCGCGAAGCTCCGGCTGGTCTGGTTCAGATACGCGTAGCAGGTCCGCAGGGTTTCGCTCATGGAGTCCTGGCAGGAGAAGCACACATAAGCGGGGTGTCGGTGAGTCCGGAGCGGGTGAGGAGCACGGGTCACCAGCCGCCTTTCCTGCGCGCTGCGCCGCCCGCCGGAGAGCACCGAGCGCAGCGACAACGAGCGCTTGATCACGGAGAACGACGCGGCGCTCTTACCGCCGACCACAGCCATGAGCGAACGAGCTCCTGCAGCTCCTGCTTCTGTTTACAAGCAGTGCAAAACTTTTAAACTGTATTTAAACTCTCTGTAAAGTCATTCGCCAGAGGGGAAGTGAAACCGAGCGTCAGAGGGGCGCGTTTTTAGCCACGACTGACATAGCCTATCGGTAATCTGATATGTAAACAGAGCGTTTCACCTCATATTGAGTTTTTTTTTTAAATTGGCTGGGGTTTGAGTCTCCTCCCCGCTTTTATCGATAAAACACACGCATGTTTTCAGACCGACCCGACTGCAAAATACCGCAGCAGTTTGCCAAGTACGCACTATAGTCGAGTCAAGTATGAACACACCCACTCAAACTTTTTTCTACATTTTAAAATAAAGGCAAAGTAATCATGTGTATGGGACATATGTGGTGACCGAAACATAAAAATAAAATCAAAAAAAAAAAAAAAAGAATTAAATTAATATGGACCACCAAATGAGTAAGATCATGTGACACTGAAGACTGGAGTAATGATGATGAAAATACAGCTTTGATCACAGAAATAAATTATATTTTAAAGTATATTAAAATAGAAAACCATTATTTTAAATGGTAATAATATTTCACAATATTACTGTGTTTTTCTGTATTTCTGATCAAATAAATGCAGCCTTGATGAGCAGAAGAGACTGCTTTAAAAAAACATTACAAATCTTACTGATCCCAAACTTTTGAACAGCAGTGTATATATGCATGCAAAATGACTTCTATAATTCAAGTTACATGGTATAACTTATAAACTACAGAAATCTGCTCTTTTGCATATATATGTGTGTGTATACATATACAAATATAGATGTGCAAAATAGCAGATTTATATATTTTGTTATAGAATATATTGTATTATGCATTGTGTGTGTGTGTCTTATCTATATATACTTCTTAAGAAAGCACATGTTCCTCAAGGTTATTTATATGCAACCACAAATCTTGCAAACAAGTAAAGCACACCTAAATGCGCCCAAAATGTGCATCTGCTTCTCTAACCCCCTGCTGCACAGCAGTTGTTCACCGGCGGAGGTCACGCCTCTCCCGCAGCGCTCCGCAGGTCTTACCGTAGCTCTCCGTCCAGGGCCTGGATCACCGCCGCGAAGCTCCGGCTGGTCTGGTTCAGATACGCGTAGCAGGTCCGCAGGGTTTCGCTCATGGAGTCCTGGCAGGAGAAGCACACATAAGCGGGGTGTCGGTGAGTCCGGAGCGGGTGAGGAGCACGGGTCACCAGCCGCCTTTCCTGCGCGCTGCGCCGCCCGCCGGAGAGCACCGAGCGCAGCGACAACGAGCGCTTGATCACGGAGAACGACGCGGCGCTCTTACCGCCGACCACAGCCATGAGCGAACGAGCTCCTGCAGCTCCTGCTTCTGTTTACAAGCAGTGCAACACTTTTAAACTGTATTTAAACTCTCTGTAAAGTCATTCGCCAGAGGGGAAGTGAAACCGAGCGTCAGAGGGGCGCGTTTTTAGCCACGACTGACATAGCCTATCGGTAATCTGATATGTAAACAGAGCGTTTCACCTCATATTGAGTTTTTTTTTTAAATTGGCTGGGGTTTGAGTCTCCTCCCCGCTTTTATCGATAAAACACACGCATGTTTTCAGACCGACCCGACCGCAAAATACCGCAGCAGTTTGCCAAGTACGCACTATAGTCGAGTCAAGTATGAACACACCCACTCAAACTTTTTTCTACATTTTAAAATAAAGGCAAAGTAATCATGTGTATGGGACATATGTGGTGACCGAAACATAAAAATAAAATCAAATAAAAAAAAAAAAGATTAAAACTCATATGGACCACCAAATGAGTCATAAGGATAATTTTTTTAAAAGTGAGATTTATGGATCATCTGAAAGCTTAATAAATAAGCTTTCCATTGATGTATGGTTTGTTAGGATAGGACAATATTTGGCTGAGATACAACTATTTGAAAATCTGGAATCTGAGGGTGCAAAAAAATCTAAATATTGAGAAAATCATCTTTAAAGTTGTTCAAATGAAGTTCTTAGCAATGCATATTACTAATCAAAAATGAAGTTTTGATATATTTACAGTAGGAAACTTACAAAATATCTTCATGGAACATGAGCTTTACTTAATATCCTAATGATTTTTAGCATGAAAGAAAAATTGACAATTTTGACCCATACAGTGTATTGTTGGCTGTTGCTACAAATATACCTGTGCTACTTAAGACTGCTTTTGTGCTCCAGGGTCACATATGTGTCACTACGGAGTTCAGAAGAAAAACAGCCATCATACACAGACCTCTATGGCCTGTTTCCACCTCAAAGTAAAAATGTAACCGTGAGATAAAGTTTAAATTGAGATATAAAGCCACTTTGTGAGATGTAAGTCACTGTTATAAAAAATAAAGTGGCAGTTGCGAGATATGTCATGATTGTGTTATATAAAGTCAGTGCGATTCATAGATACATACATGAGAAATCTGAGTTATAAAGTCACGTTGTGAAACGTTATACTGCAATTGGGACATATCAATAGATACAAAGTAGCAATTTCAAGAAATAAAATCTAAAAGAGACACGTGACTTCTGATGATAAATTTGACACTCAGATCATATACAATACACTACTGTTCAAATATTTGGGTTCAGTATTTATTTATTTATTTGTTTGAAAGAAATTAATACTTTTATTTATCAAGGACGCATTAAATTGATCAAAAGTGTCAGTAAAGACATGTATAATGTTATAACA
>NW_015629527.1:564381-591369 GCF_001515625.1 Sinocyclocheilus rhinocerous
ACAACCCAATTGCTGGGTTTGTCCCTATTTTACCCAGCACTGGGTTGTATTTAACCCAGCATTTTTTAGAGTGTACAATGTATTGTTGGCTATTGCTACAAATATACCTGTGCTATGGTTTTGTGATCAAGGGTCACATTTGAGCTTCTAGATTATCCAGATGTACGCTTGACACGTGTTGCTGTTTTTCTTCAGTATCCCCGCTACAACTTATGCAAGTTAAAAAATAACCTACATAAAAAAAAAAAAATTTTAAGTAGATTTTTAATGAAATTCATACATGGAATGTTCTCATATTTATCTACAAATTTCATTTCAAGCATTTAATTCAGTCACGTGTGTCCAAACCTTTGGCTAGTACATAGGTAAATATATTAAAATGAGTACGCACATACTGGATCGTCGTCGAATTGTATTCATACAAACTAATATACAAGTAGATATATAAACCATTTAAACCATTGCATACACTATGCAAATCTCTTATATTATTAATAAAAAAGATTAACCAAGCAACCCAAACAACACTAAAAACAGGCTAATTCTTGACGCAATACAGTTTTAAAATATACAAATGTAGATTTAAAAGCATATATGTGTCATTAAGAATTACAGTTTACAATAACAGTTATAAAATAACACTATCTATCTATCTATCTATCTAACAAAATTATGTTCTAAGAACGTTTTGAGTTCCCATTACATTTTGAAAACGTTAATTCTGAATGTTCTCTGAATGCCCAGTTTTTTTATTTTTAAAAAGGTTTTCCTTGGTTTTGCGAACGTTAAAGTAACATTCCATTTTATCATTTTGCAAACAGCGTTCCGTTTTAATCTCCTCAGAACATTCTCAAACAAGTTGCAAATCGTTCATTGAACGATGTATAAATAAGGTTTTTGTGTAACGTTTTGAGAACATTAAAGGCAGGGTAAGTGATTTTTCAAAAACGCTTTAGAAAACTGATTCGGGCCGAATAGCAAAACAAACTTGTAGCCAATCAGCAGTAAGGGTCGTGTCTACTCATGATGTGGAGGAGAGAGCTTTCAGTCCGAGCCGAGCGACAGAAAGAAAGATAGAGATGGCGGATAAAAAACAAAAGAGGAAAACGTCTGCGGAACAAAAGAAGGCTTAAGGCAATAAGGCAAGAAGTAGGACCCGTGTAAATATCGGATCAGCTTTCCAGCGCTGGAGAGAACTCAAGGAGCGGAAGGCCTGCGATCGGACGCCGAGGTTGCTTTGTTTCTTCTCGATAGGTGAGTAAAACACCGTGTCTGTGCCGCAACAGCTAAAGTCTGTCTAGTACACTGGACACGACAAAAGAAAACGTATCTCAAACCCCGTTGCACACCGTTTCCAGGAAACATGTCGTTCAAACCGGAAACCGTAGCAAAACGGTGCACACTGGTTTGAGCTTGAACTTGCCCCTGATAACTGAGTGAACGTTCTATTAATGTTACCGGAAGAACGTTTGTTCATAACTTTGAGAGAACCTTGTCAGAACGTTAGTCAAAGTTCTGAGGACTTTCCCTTTCAGATGGATATCTATCTATCTATCTATCGTTCTGTGTGTCAGTGTGTTTATCGGTGTGGATGTGGATTAGCTGTCAAACATGCGCAGAGCATCATCACCCCTGTCTGACCCTCCAGTCGTCAAAGCTCATTATATAAGACGAATCCTCGGGTCTCCTGTCTGTTAAAACTAACCTTCCTCTCCAAACCAGGATTAAATCAAATCCATTTGATGCTGACACCGTTTATGCACTGCTTGCTGGAAAAGCATAAATAATGTGACATCTTTAGAACTGCAGCTGATGCAACTGTATTTAATCTCTGTTTAATCTTCTTAAAATAAGTGTTTTAGTGTTTATTAATAAAATCTGACATGCATAATGACAGATAAATGCAAAACATGTATTGTGCATGCACATGCATGCACAGGGAATGAATATTAGAAATGAACACTCAAAATGCATTTACTTACATAATCCAATTTAGGCATAACAGAACGACAGCCTCCTATTTTGTATTTAAAGAGGTTGATTATTTCTTCCGGGTGTCCTAGAGACTTGAGGATGTCCATTTTCGCCCGTGTGTTTATGAGGACGCTATCAGGTGAGCTGAAATTCACGCGCTGCTATTTCCATTCAAACTCTATAGAGATCCAGGACAGAATCAGATAACCTGCGCAGCGACAATCCCGCACTCACACGATCGACTGACTCCTCTGATTGGCTGAGGCGTCATGGGTTTACAGCGCATCGACCAATGAGAAGCGAGAGCGACTGGCGTGATGGCCCGCCCTGTAGCCAGTAAGATGGACGCAGAGCTCATGCGAGGCGCTGATTGGTCAGGCTGGTGATGACGTTGAGGGGTGTTACGAACACCGGGATGGTGTAAATAGAGTCACCTCAGCTGCGAATTAGAGCTGAAGCATTAAAACAATTAACTGTATTACTTATAAGACTAATATGGTTTTATATAATATAAAACCACTGTAATTGAACATTATTTTTGTGCATTACATATGTGACCCTGGAGCACAAAAGCAGTCTTAAGTCGCTGGGGTATATTTGTAGCAATAGCCAACAATACATTGTATGGGTCAAAATTATACATTTTTCTTTTATGCCAAAAATCATTAGGATATTAAGTAAAGATCATGTTCCATGAAGATATTTTGTAAATTTCCTACCGTAAATATATAAAAACTTAATTTTTGATTAGTAATATGCATCGCTAAGAACTTCATTTGAACAACTTTAAAGATGATTTTCTCAATATTTAGATTTTTTTGCACCCTCAGGTTTCAGATTTTCAAATAGTTGTATCTCAGCCAAATATTGTCCTATCCTACATATATAAACGGAGAGCTTATTTATTCAGCTATTTCAAAAAAATTACCCTTATGACTGGTTTTGTGGTCCAGGGTCACATATTGCGAATTGCATGTGTTCTTATTACATTTCAATAGCCTACAATAAACATATAATGGGATTCAATAACACATTGTTAGCCTATATATAATAATAATTACTTTACATGTGCTCTAACAGATATATTTCTGAAACCGTTTTTCTCCTATGTTTATTAAGGCCCGTTTATACCAATAACTAACGATTATCGTTCATGATAATTATAACGATAACGATATAATCGTACTAAATTTAAAAGAATAGTACACTACAGCTATAACGATAACAACATAGAGGAACGATATCGTTGGAATCACTTTCATGGCGATTTTCCCCCAAACGATTAATGCTAAAATATTGACAGCCAATCAGAATCCATCCTGAAAGCGTTCCAATATTTAAAGCGACAGACGACAAAACTGCAGGGCGCGTTTAAAATAAACAGAACGTCATTGTTCGCTAATAGTTATCGTTATAGTTATAGCTCCTAGTGTGAACGGGCCTTTAGTCTTTGACAAATAAAAATTATTAGGGCAGTTGTTTTTAATTGTTAAATTGTTATTTGAGTTTATTACTAAACAGATTTACTGGGCATTTAAAGACATGGAAAACCTTGTTCTCTGTGAAAGAATAAAGTTGAATCTGAAATTACAAACAGTTTAATCTAATTTTCACATAGATGTTGTGTGGCACAACAACAGTTAAACATGGAGTGAGTTGTTTCGTATTTAATATTATAGAATGCTGCTACAAGAAAAGAATTACATGTGGACTTTCTATTTTCTTTACAGTCTAATGAGAAACGTAAACAATGTTTAATCTATAACGAGAGATCAGATGCACAAGTTCAGATTGACTTTAGGCAAACTGTAACCCTGATTTCTATATAGAAATAAATATAAGAATGTATTTAAAAATTAGATACATTTAAAGTTTCTCACCTGCAGTAAAGGGGATTTTCTTAGATTTGAAAAGGAAGTAAAATTTGTGGTGAGGGTTATTTTTTTTTTAAGTTTCAAGGAAGTGGCTTTCTAGACAGGAAGTTGGTGAACTAATGCAGGTGGGTCTGGCTGCTAACGCAAAGATTTCAGGTCGACTCAATAGTCTTGACATTAGATGCCATCAAAAATAAAAACCTAAATTGCAACAAATCTGAATTTTGTTTGCAAACAAAGGACAGGTCAAATGTGAGCAGGAATAACATGTTGCAAGTTCTTATCTGCTCGTAGACATGATTAATAATGCTCATCATGACAATAAAAAATAAAATAAATGTTTCCCTGCAGATATATAGTGTGAAGGAAAAAAGAGAATTATCCATTAAAATACAGCAGGAGTGCTATGGGAGAGAAAAACGTTGCAACAAAATGCAACAATTACTACATTTTCTTGAGAAAAGTGTTGTGCCACTATGGCTCTTTTTTTTTTTAAAGCAATAGTTCACCCAAAAATTTAAATGTGTTGTTAATGTGCTCACCCTCAGGCCATCTAAGATTAGGATGAGTTTGTTTCTTCATCAGGTTTGTAGAAATGCAGCATTGCATCAGTGTCTCAACAATGGATGCTCTGCAGTGAATGGGTGCCGTCAGAATGAGAGTCCAAACAGCTGATAAAAACATCACAATAATCCACAAGTAATCCACAGCACTCCAGTCCATCAGTTAACATCTGGAGAAGACAAAAGCTGAAACAAATCCAGCATTAAGACGTTTTATTTCTCCAGATCTGATGAAGAAACAAACTCATTCACATCTCGGATGGAGCAAATTTTCATTTTTGGGTGAACTATTGCTCTAACACGTTTACTTATAGCAACTGAATGCCACTCAAATGGTTTAAAATGAATGAAACCAATGTCTTAAAGATGAGTAAAGCACATGCTATGAGTCCATCAAGCCGTGATCTGGAGCGTTCAGGTTATATAACGTTCTCGTGATCTTCTGGGACTGAAGGGTCTTGGTTCCTGCGATTCACAGCACGTTTATAATCAGGTCCAGGGTTTTCTACTGATCTGTTGATGTGAAGGTCTCGCTGAACGTATAGTATCTTTCCATGATTGTCTACACATCAGAGACATTTCTGCGTCTTCATTTCATCACTGAAGCTCGCTGGTTCTGGCACCCGATAGACCAGTTCTTCTGCTCGGAGCTCTGCAGGGAGAGATGCTTTCACGGGAGGATCTCGGTTTCTTATGCTAGAATCAGGCTGTTCCACACTTCGCTTTTGGAGCTGGAAGATCCACTTGGAGAAAGTCTGAGAGCAGAACTTGAGCTCGGAGTTCCCATATACGACAGAAACACAGAGACCTGGATGGACAAAGGAAAGATTTTGTGTTACTTGTGTTGGAGATTTGTTCATAAGAATTACTTTAGACAAAAGCATTTAATAAATGAATAATTGTAATAAATGAATAATGGACTTTTAGTTTATATATATATATAATCGCGATTAATCGCATTCAAAATAAAAGTTTTTGTTCACATAGTGTGTGTGTTATTGTGTGTATATTTATTATGTATATATAAATACAAACACATGCATGCAAGTCTCAGTTATCCTATTATATATGAATTTTAATTTAAATACATACACTGTAATTATATATTTATATTATATATTATTATAATGTATGTGTATTATATGTATTGTTACAATTGTTATTTCTAATATAATAATCATAAATATTATAAAACATTATGGATTGTATTAAATAAATCTAATTAAATTACATATTAAATTTAAATTACTATTTATAATATCTAGAAATACTAATTTTTTCATGCACTCTTTAAATTAATGTGAACTCATAAACTGCACAATATACACTCTCTCACACACTCACACACACACACACACACACACACACACACACACACACACACACGCATGCACACACACACACAAACTATTTAATATAATTAAAATTTAAAGGGTCATTTATAATATTTAGCTATAATATTTATAAATACAAATAATATATAATATTAATATATAATATTAATTTTGTTTAAACAAAATAAGCAATAATAGTAATTATAATAATTATAATACTTAAAAATGAATATTCATAATACAATATAAATGACACTCATTGCACAATGCTAATACAGTTTTTTACGATTGCTTACACACTAAAATTAAACTTTTCCAACAATTAGCAAAACCTTACACTCAAGGAGCAAAACACAAGGCTAGATTTGCACAACTGTAAGCACATTGTCAGCTTCACACTGTTTGCAAAACATTACACACAGTGATTTCCTGTTTTCAAAATTGTGCTTAAGCAATCGTAAAAAACTGTAAAGCAGCAGTGCGGTCACAGTGTGTGTGTGTTTTGTTCTCTGACCGGTGTGTTCATCGATGTGTTGTGGTGTGTGTAGAGTGACGCCGTGTCCGGCTCCGTCTTTATGGGCCGCGGTTCTTCTGTGGGACTGGAGTTCATAGCACTGGACACCGTCTGACCCTCAGATGACCCTTCGAATCACACACAGGTCAAAGGTCACAATCACTGATTCCACGCTCATGATTCTGACTTGAGACCCTAATGAGAAGAGTTTTCTGCTGAGCTCTCTGCACTCACCAGGTTTGGACTTGCTGATGTTTTTTGGTTTGCGTTTGCGGGTCTGAATTCCCTCTTTCTTCATGGCGAGAGGACGAGGAACCTGAGCACAAGAGCAGAAACTCTGAGATTCTCTGACTCCGTCTGCTGGTTACACAGCGTTACTACTGAGTTTTTGGCACAACAACTGTACATTTGCATTGCCAAAGGGTGAAGTCAACTAATAACAGAGCAAACCGAGTATATTCACGTATCTTCTGAAGTCTGTCTCACCCCGTGGAGTTTCATGTAGAGTCCGCAGGCGTTGCAGACCGGCTCTGCTTCTGCATTACGTCTCCAGAGAGTGGTTGTGGTCGTCTGACAGTTAGTGCAGGACAAACCAACCCGTCTGGACGCAGACTGAGCAGGAGACAGACAGAAACCAGCGGCTCAGTGATAGTCTGCAAATCTGAATGAAACCTTCAAAACACGGCAATATTACAAAGTAATGCAAAATAAAAAAAAATAAAAAAATCAAAAAGAACTCGCTGAAAACAATGAAAACATTGCAATAATTAAAAAGTGCAAAACAAAAAATAAACACTGCAATATAAAAAAATAAAAAGAGATTGCACTAATAAAATGTAATGCAAAAAAAAAAAAAAAAAACTTGTTGCAAACACTGAAATAATAAAAAATATTGCAAAATAAAAAATTGCTGCAAACACTGAAAATAAAAACTAAACTTTGCAATGATAAAAAATAGTGCAAAATAAAAAAAAACACTGCAATAATTCAAAGTAATGCAAAAAAAAAAAAAAAAAGAACTTGCTGGAAACATTAAAAACATTGCAATAATTAAAAAGTGCAAAACAAAAAATAAACACTGCAATATAAAAAAAATTAAAAGAGATTGCACTAATAAAATGTAATGCAAAATAAAAACAAACTTGCTGCAAACAATAAAAGATAATGCAAAATAAAAAATGAACACTGCAATAATACTAAAATAAATAAAGACTGCACTAATAAAATGTAACGCAAAATAAAAAAATAAACTTGTTGCAAACACTGAAATAATAAAACATATTGCAAAATAAAAATTGCTGCAAACACTGAAAATAAAAAGTAAACTTTGCAATGATAAAAAATAGTGCAAAATTTAAAAAAAACACTGCAATAATAAAAAATATATAAAAATAGCACAAAACATATAACCTTACAATAATAAAAAGTAATGCAAAATCAAAAATATATATGCTGCAAAAACTGAAAACCCTGCAATAATAAAAAATAGTGCAAAAAATGCTGCAATAATTAAAAAGTTATGCAAAATAAAAAAACACTGCAAAATAACAAAATAAACACTGCAGTCATAAAAACACTGCAATAATAAAAAGTAATGCAAAAAAAAAAAGCAACAATAAAAATAACAAAAGTAATAATGTAAAATAAATAATGCAAAAAATAACCCTGCAATAATAAAAAAAATCAATATAACAAAATTCAAAATAGACAATAAATAATGTTGAAGCAAAGTCCTCACATGCTCCAAATGATTTCATTTTATACCAGTTATTAATTATGATAGGTCAACAGCATGAAAAATGTGTGTTTAATGAACTGTACTGTATTATACTTACTATTACTTATTATGTGTACTATATCCTCCTGACTACCAGCTATGGAGTTTTGTCCTCTGTAGAGGACATTATGTTTTAGTGATTTCTCTAAGATGTTCCATGTCACAGTTGTAAGTCTGGAGTCCTGTACAGAGCACATTCAGGGCTTTTCAGAGATACTAAATGATTGGATGTTTCACCGTGACCACTCCCTCTCCTTCGTCTTTAAAAATGGCTGACATTAATTTAGTGATCATGTGTAACACGCTAATGGAAATATGATAATATTTTGCGTAGATTTTAAGGTTGAAATAGAAAAGTATCAGTTTCCCAGGTCTCCGAGTGTTTTGAGCGGAGGTGGAATGATGTTGTGAATGTGAGTGAAACGCACCAGTCGTCTCTGCGGTTTGATGAGCGGCCGGTTGATCCCGTTCATCTTGTGATAGAGACCGCAGGCGTTACACAGGTAATGACCCGTCCCGTCCCGCCGCCACAGAGGAGTGGACATCGCCCCGCAGTTCACACACTCACGACCCTCAGAGAAATCCTCCAGCAGCTCTGAACAGAACAAACACACTCATGTTCATATTCACTAAACACTTCACAAACACCATTTTATCTGTGCTTTCGAAGAAAAGCATCCAGGTTCTGGAGCTTTAATACAGTTATCTATTGACTTAAAGCATGTTTATTACACATTTTGGGAAACACAACAAATGAATAGAGAAAAAATTATGTATCAATATTCCTATTAAATATGAAAATCTTGTTAATTATTACTCCCATTATTGTACTTATTTGTTCATTCTATTTTGCCCCAAAAACACATTAACATGCAAATTAGATTCAGTTTATAGATACATTGTGTATAATGGAAAAACTCGTTTATGGCCATTTTACACACATTTTGCATAAAGAAAAATGCCCCGCAGTTCACACACTCACGACCCTCAGAGAAATCCTCCAGCAGCTCTGAACAGAACAAACACACTCATGTTCATATTCACTAAACACTTCACAAACACCATTTTATCTGTGCTTTCGAAGAAAAGCATCCAGGTTCTGGAGCTTTAATACAGTTATCTATTGAAAAACTTGTGTTGCCAAAGCACTTGCTGTGCAGTACGGAAGCCCTGAACCGCATGGTGGGGAAAAAAAGAAAGAAAACTTATGGTGGTGTAAAAAATAAAAAATAAAACATCGTTATTTCGATATAACAATTAAGTCGTTATTTCGACATAAGTCTCATTATGTTAAGGTTTGTATTAATTTCAATATAAGCCACTAGAGGGCAGAGTAAGACTAAAGAACGCATTGTAGTTATGTTGACCTACTGGTAAGCACTTTTACAAGTTGGTGCTCCAAAATCCCAGAAGTTTATCATGGGAATTTGCATTCATTCCAGGCTAACATTTATTGAGGTGAAATTTATGTAGCCCGTAAATGCAACATATTACGGTAAAAGGTTGTCATAATACACTGTAGGCGTTTATTCTGTAGTTTTCATAACAGTGATATTCTACTAATTCAAACTTTTCTAATACATGTTTCCCCACCATGCGGTTCAGGGCTTCCGTACTGCAGACACTAAAAAAGTGCAAAATAAAAATAATTACGGTAAACAAAATAAACCTTCTGCAAACACTGAAGACTGTAGTAATAAAAAGTGCAAAATAGAAATAAACATCACTGCAATAATAAAAAATAGTGCAAAATAAAATGAAAAATAAACACTGCAAAAAAGAATACTTTAACAACTTTCTGCAAACACTCAGAAAAAAAACTATGAAAAAACTGCAATAATAAAACAGTGAAAATATGAATAGATAAATAAAATCAATGCAATAATAACAAAATAATGCAAAACAAAAAATATAATTTCCACACACAAGGAAAAAATGTGATTAAAAAGAAAAATAAACTGAAATAATAAAACAATAAAAATTAAAATAGATTTAATCAATGCAATAATACTAAAATGCAAAATAAAAACTAAGAATATACACTGCGGTAGTAAAACAATAATGCAAAATAAAAAACAAACTTTCTGCAAACGCTGAAAAAAAGACTGCAATAATAAAGAAACAGTGCAAAGTAAAAAGTAAAAAAATTAAAACAAACACTGCAATAGTAAAAAGTGCAAAATAAA
Source organism: Sinocyclocheilus rhinocerous (assembly GCF_001515625.1). Lineage (NCBI taxonomy): Eukaryota > Metazoa > Chordata > Actinopteri > Cypriniformes > Cyprinidae > Sinocyclocheilus > Sinocyclocheilus rhinocerous. Next base: position 574,604 of record NW_015629527.1, read on the forward strand.
AATAATCAATGTAAAAATAATAAAGTGTAAAGTAAAAATAAACACTGCAATAATATAGTGCAAAATAAAAAAAGAGTGAAGAAAAATGTGAAGTGTAGCGTTTGCATTGTGAATCAAAGCAGCTGACTTTCCTGATCAGCAGGAGGCGCTGTTGCTCATGCAGTGTGTGGAGCTCTGCGGTGTCTCTGCTCGTCTTTATCAATGGAAACACCTGAGGGGCCCTTAACTACAACACTGAACCACGGACCAGTGTGGACAAACGAGACAGACGCATAATCATTCATCTCTCTCACTGAACCATTCTTCAGGCTTTCAAACACCTTTAACAAGCTGTAAGCGTTCTGTCACATGCGTTCAGCATCATAAATCACAGCACACATCAGAAAGACTCATTACAGATCGATCAGAGGATTATGAGATATTAAAAGAGCTGAGACACACAGCTAACAAAGTTTCATTTTTATTGTGCACTATTTTTTTTATTATTATTGCAATCGTTTCAGTGTTTAGAAAAAGTTATTTAAGACCTAATTTATTATTGCAGTGTTTTTAGCAGTATTTTTTTTTTTATTATTGCAGCGTTTATTTTTATTATTTATTTTGCATTTTCTATTAGTGCATGCAGTGTTCATTTTTATGATTTATTTTGTACTTTTTTAATATTGCAGTGTTCTGTTTTTCAGAAAGTTGCAAATGCTTTGAGAACACAAGTTTTACAACCTTTTTTCATTGCTAAAAAATAAAAAAAAACTAGATTAAACACCATTAAAGACTGAATAATAAAACAGGGAAAATAATATATATATATATATATATATATAAATATTATATAAAAATATATTTGCAATAATAATAATAGTGCAATATAAAAAATAAAAATACACACTGCAATAATAAAACATAATGCAAAATAAAGAAATAAACTTTCTGCAAACACTGAAAAGACTGCAATTATAAAAAATAGTGCAAAATAAAAAATAAACACTGCAATAATAAAACAGTGAAGAATAAAATACATATAGCAACAATAAAAAGTACAAAGCAAAAAAAAAAAAAAAACTTTCTTCACAACCGGAAAATTCTGCAAACACTGAAAAGACTGCAATTATAAAAAATAGTGCAAAATAAAAAATAAACACTGCAATAATAAAACAGTGAAGAATAAAATACATATAGCAACAATAAAAAGTACAAAGCAAAAAAAAAAAAAAAACTTTCTTCACACACGGAAAAAGCTGCAATAATAAAAATGTGCAAAATAAAATATAAAATCTCTGGTCTTTAATAATATTCTCAAAATGCACAAAATCATTATTTATACATTGTTCACGGAATGTTCCCATAATGTTTGTAAAATTATACAAATGGAACGTTCCCTTAAAGTTTGCATTTTAAAACATGTATACTGTACACTGTAAAAAAAATCCGTAAAATTTACGGTAGAAAACCGGCAGCTGTGGTTGCCGGAATTTTACCGTAAAAAATACGGTAGCAACGTTTTAGGTTTTACTTCACGGTCATTTTTTACAGTGTACATTTTGACCGTTCAGAGAACATTCAGAAATAACGTTTTCAAAATGTTTACACAAAAACGGTATTATACATGTTTTTTTTCTAAAACGTTTCAGTTGGACGTTCATGCAACATTTTTTAAACGTTACTTCATGTTTCCGAGAGCATTCAAAAGGAACGTTCCAATCATGTTTGCAAAGTTATCAAATAGAACGTTCGCATAACCTAATAGGAACGTCAGCACAACGTTCCCAGAACATGTTTTTGTCAGCGGGCTTTATTCCAGGCTGACAGCAGCTCTAACCTTGAGATTTAACTCACGCGACAGGAACAGCGAACAACAGAGCAGTCGCTCGATTAGCCAATAACAGCTTGTTCGGGACAATCACTTCAGTCTTAATGAGCAGAGGTCAAACTCTACACAACACACGCTCAGCCCTGAAAAACACACAGTCTGGACACATTTGGGAGACTTTTACTGCAATGACTGACGGGGAACTGCTGATTAACACCGAGAAACTAATTATAAGCTGCAAAAAAGCACCAAAAAAGACAAATGAAGTGAAGCTTCTTTCAGCCGCATGTTAAAGTCCATCTCTGGCTTCATTTACGACACACTGTTAATAACACATGATCACGACAAAGGGCACATTACTCCTAGGTTTAATGAAAAATCTGCTTCTGTAGGTTATTTGATATCTCGGGCAAACATGATTTATCTTGCACACGGATTCGTGATGATGTCTCACTCTGAACGACAATAGAACTATAAAATCATAGAAATGATTACTAATCAAATCTTAGTAATGAGTGTGCGGTTATTGATGCAAATAAAATCTCAATTTCAATTACATGAATTCCTCAGATCACCATCATCTATATAATAAAGTCTATTCAAAAGTGGCTTATAATAATAAATGAGCATATTAACAGGATTTTAACCAGAAAAATTAAATACATAACCACGTTTTTTTTTTTTTTACTTGCACTCAGTATGAATTATACTCATATTATGCTGAATTTTGATCATTAGAACAACATACAAAAAAACAAGTCAAACTTTCGATAAAGCGATTCTTTAACAATCGTCTAAAACGAATACAACAGAATCATATTCTTGAATCAAACCCGTATTAATCCTTTATGTATACAGATCACAAAAATGTATTTTTATCAGAAACTTAAATTATTCGTTTTACTTTTAGGCTTATTTTTCATTCTTTTATATCAGTTTTTTCCCCCCGCACAGGTACATTCATTTATCAGTATGAAAGTATAGCTTGCAGTTTTAAATTGAATTATATTATGAATTAATTTTAGTCTATAAAATATTTTTCATTATTCTCTCCAGTCATATACACGACAGATAAAAAAATAAAAATAAATAAATTTAAAATTATTAAAAATAAATCTATCATAAGTTATTTTCGTGATTTGAATGGCTTGAAAAGTGATCGTTTCAAAAGTGGAACAATTTCATTAAAGCTTAAAAATAAAATTTATGTTTTTAACAAGGTGTATTATAAGCCTAATAATAACATTATGCCTTAAAATAAATATAAACGATCTCAAGAGACGAAATATAACTTTTTTTCTCTGTGTCGTGTCTCATAAAAGCAGTTTCACATCGAGCTTAAAGAAATAAAACAGAAAATAAATTAAATTCTAATATAGAAAAAATATTTATTTAGTAGTTTTTCATCCATATGCTCTTAAAAAGTATCCTATTTATAATGTGTTTTGTCGATTTTAAAGTTTAAGCAACAATACGATTCATATTAAACGAGCAAAATGATTAAATCAACACAAAGTGACACTCTGCAGGAATTGGTTTAACTGTAATGCTGTTATTTTTCCTTTATTATAATTATGAATTGTTCTATCTCTCAGAACATAAGCATCTGAGCATCTGTTTGAGGTTATGATTGTCGCGTGCTTCTCCGATAAACTGGGATTAACTTCATTATAAAGTTTTGGGTGAGTGTGAAAAACACAATAAACCCTCATGAATAAACTTAAGGCGAACAGAAAGTGTTTTTATAAATGCAAAACAGTGTTGGACAGGTTACCAGGCCCTGCTGATAATAATAATATAATAATAGTAAAGCCAATTCAGTAATCTATTCAATATAACATCAGTTGTTGACGGAATCAATCTTTAGATTTCATTGCACACAGTGAAAGTCATTTAAAGTGACAGCTGCACATTTTCTCATGTAGAATAGAGTTGTCTTTAGTCTTTTTTTTTTTTTTTTTTTTTTTACTTACATCTAAATTCTCGGCTCACATACATTATGTAAAAACAGTTTATTATAAACTGTAAACTCCGTAATGTTTCTTTGCATTAATAAATAATAATAATAATAATAATAATAATAATAAACTCGGCTTACAAGGCCCAAATGATCAAAAGACAGCACATTTTTCTAAAAGCTGATGTTTATACCCATAAATGCCCAAACTTAATTTAGATTTCACCATGTTCATTATTCTGATAATCAGTTGTTGCAGAAAAGAAACAGAAAATAAATGTAACTAATTATTATAGGAAATAATATTTAGCCTACTTTGTAGTTTTACATGGTTTCAAAACGCAACACAACATTGAAAAAATAATACACGCTTATTTATTTATTTATTTTTTATTATTTATAAGCGTTTTTTTTGACGAATTTAAAGTTTCATCAAAAGAAATTCACGCCAGAAACACGCATAATTAGCAGTGCATAAGCGTTAAATCACCTGCATGTTTTACTTTCGCTTTATTTCAATCTTATTCTCATATCAGATGATGAATCATAAGCAGTGTCGTGCAAGTTCTCCTTTAAACTTCGTCAAATGACACATGCAACCACAAATGCACATCATGCTCAAACCATCGATGACAATTTCTTTCTAACATTTCTACCTGATTTTAACATCTTACTTTTACCAAAAATACATCACTGTAAAAAAAATATTTTCTGCAAGTCGCAAATAAAACAAAATAATGGAGTAAGCTTCACAAGCTTTTTTTAGTCTTTCTGCTTCAGAATTTCATGTTCAATCTAGTCGCTCTTAAAAATAAAGGTGCTTAAAATGTTCTTCACAGCGATGCCACAGAAGAACCATTTTCGGCTTCACAAAGAACCATTCAGTCAAAGAACAACCTCTTTCTTACATTTTTATAACCCGAAGAACCTTCAAAGAAGCTTTCGTGAAGCAGAAAGGTTCTTCAGATGTTAAAAGTTCTTTATGGAACCATTTAGACAAAAATTGCTTCTTCGATGGCATCACTGTGAAGCGCCTTTATTTTTAAGAGCGTCTGCCGTTGAACTCTATTTTACTTATAATTTATCTACGTTTAAGAAAAAATAAATAAATTCGGGAAATCACTCTGAATTCTCACCTAAATTGTGGTGTCGGGTTGCCCCGGGCGCTCCACCGCTCTGGAGGCTGTGCAGAACGGAGCTGTCAAAGTGCGACGCCGCCCAAGAGCCTCCGATGTTGGGGTTCACGTAAGCCGGGTATCCGCCGTGATAGGATCCGCTCAGACCGCGGGAACCGTAGTGCTCCCTCCCGCCGGCGGAGATGTTCAGCGGGCTGGAGTAACTCGCCGTCTCCCGCGCCGCCGCGACCCCGGAGCTTAACGGAGGGCTCGTGGAGAACGTGAACCTGGAGACCGGAGAGTGATGCTGGCCGCCGGTGCAGTTGTAAGAGGCGACCGTGTCCGCGCCCGCCTGCGCCCATCCCGAGTACGCGGACACCGGGCTGCTCTGCTGCGGCGTCTGGAGGTACGACAGCGCCGGGATCATCGGGGTGACCCGGGTGGGCGTCACGTACACCGGCGAAGCGGCGTTATGAAGGAAACCGGGCTCGTAAGACGCGGGTCCGTGGTTTGCGGTCATCGCTACACCTTGATACATGTCCACAGGTGAGCGATCGCTCCACTCGCGAGGACCGGAGCATCGGCGTCGGTCTTACCGGGCTGAGTTCACCCTGCGCCCGCCGGGAGCATTTTCTGCTTCACTTCACGGCAGAGGATGATGAGGGTGGATAGTCTCACTGAAGTCTCTCCCAGCACTCCTCCCCGTCTCTCCGCCTCCAGTAAAGCGCATCTCATTCCTGCTCGGGTCACCGACCTCGTTTACAGGAACAACAACAACATATGCAACAACATATGCAAATCAGGCCCGGTTCTCAAACGAAATCAATTGCACCCTCGGTTAAAGCCGTAATAATGACTTTTTGTTGTTGTTGCAGATTTGGCAAACTATCCAGTGCGTTATGTTTTGCGCTCTGGAGATCTTCATTGATTATAACGTATTTTTGTGTATATACACGCATACTAGCTGAAATATCCGGCGAAGCGGCGGCGTTATGGAGGAAACCGGGCTCGTAAGACGCGGGTCCGTGGTTTGCGGTCATCGCTACACCTTGATACATGTCCACAGGTGAGCGATCGCTCCACTCGCGAGGACCGGAGCATCGGCGTCGGTCTTACCGGGCTGAGTTCACCCTGCGCCCGCCGGGAGCATTTTCTGCTTCGCTTGACTTGACGGTAGCAGAGGATGATGAGGGTGGATGGTCTCACTCCTCCCAATCTCTCCGCCTCCAGTAAAGCGCATCTCATTCCTGCTCGGGTCACCGACCTCGTTTACAGGAACAACAACAACATATGCAACAACATATGCAAATCAGGCCCGGTTCTCAAACGAAATCAATTGCACCCTCGGTTAAAGCCGTAATAATGACTTTTTTTTGTTGTTGCAGATTTGGCAAACTATCCAGTGCGTTATGTTTTGCGCTCTGGAGATCTTCATTGATTATAACGTATTTTTGTGTATATACACGCATACTAGCTGAAATATGTAGCCTTTATTTGCGCATGTGCATAAGAATTAATTCTGAGATTCCACTTTCAAAAATAAGGATTTAATTTAACTAAATAGGGTCATATAAAAACTTTATAAGTTCTTTAGAAAAGCATATGTTCTTTAAAGAACGTCACAAAAACTGATCTTATAATAAAACATAAAAAATAAAATAAATAAATAAATATTAACTAAATAATTTAAAAAATCACACACACGCACACACACACACGTTGTTGTTGCAGATTTGGCAAACTATCCAGTGCGTTATGTTTTGCGCTCTGGAGATCTTCATTGATTATAACGTATTTTTGTGTATATACACGCATACTAGCTGAAATATATAGCCTTTATTTGCGCATGTGCATAAGAATTAATTCTGAGATTCCACTTTCAAAAATAAGGATTTAATTTAACTAAATAGGGTCATATAAAAACTTTATAAGTTCTTTAGAAAAGCATATGTTCTTTAAAGAACGTCACAAAAACTGATCTTATAATAAAACATAAAAAATAAAATAAATAAATAAATATTAACTAAATAATTTAAAAAATCACACACACGCACACACACACACACTCACTCACTCACACACACACACACACACACACACATTCCGGTATTGCAAGAAATGAGCATAAATTACAAGAATATATGAAAAATTCACATTTAAAGATGAAACCCACTTGACTGAGACCCTCAATAAATAATTTGATCAAATTACTTAAACGTGGCATGATAATTGACAAGCAAAGGAGAAGAGAAACAAGAGAAAAGCAGGGAAGGGTTTTAGATCTTTCCGAATTAAAAACGCTGATACAAGAATACTCAGCTTATTTTATTACAATATTATTTCCTAAGAGTTATATAAAATATGTGAGCACAGTCAGATATTAAATTATAATACATCGTAATTGCATGAGGATTTTTTTTAAAATTAAGCTATATACATTTGTGTATGTGAATTGAATAGGTCAGTAAAATAAAGAAAACCTGTATTATAGGCTTATATCAATTACAAGCTATACGCATCATTTCTATCATGTCTCACTTTTAAAAGCAAAACAAAAATCATGTTTTACCAAGGCTAACTAATTCGCATATTTGATGTATTAGTATTACAGTAATATGCAAGTAATATTTAAAAATATTCTATGTATTAATATTGTGTTTATATTTCTAATATGTGCAGGAAGAGTGATGGATATGATTGATGTCCCGCGCATCACTGACGTCACGCGTCATCATTGCATTGCATTGTTTAAAAAAAAAAAAATCTAATTGCAAAATCAGAGTTTAGAGTTGTTGGTTTTTGGTGCAATGCACCATATAATTGTACTGCTATTCCACTGTATGAAGTAGCCTATTTTAGGTGTCACAGTTCACTTAATTTTGCTATCCTCACTACATTTATGAACTATAGTGTCCTGCACCCGCAAGTTAAAAAAAATATCAAAAATGATATCTGGTGTCTGAAGAATTTTTGGTTTGACTGTAGTCCTAATCTATTCATTGCTACACATTTAGCCTAAAATGCATTAAAACACATCTTCAAGTATTATAATGCATTTTAACTTTGGTTACTATTATTTATGAAAAGATACAATGCATTACAACAAACATTTTGAATATGTTTCTAATGCATTATACATAAGGGCTTTAAGTAAAGTGTTACAAAACGTACAAAACTGCTGATATAAAAAACAACAACAATGCACATCAAGATACACTTTGTAAGGATAAACAAAATAAATAAAAAAAACTCCTTATTTGAAGGATTTTGTGATACTTTTTAGCAGAAAATGAGTGAATGAATTGGATTTGTGTATTGCAGATAATAGTCTCACACACATCAGTCTCACAGAGGATATTATTGATAGTGAGTCCAAAGCAGGGCAGGATGCAGTTTGAGTTAAGCAGGTTCTGGGATACTTGGAAAATCAGCAGATCTCCTCCATATCGCTCCCTGCTTCCTCAGCGGCTCCGTCTCCATCCTCAATGGGAAACTTTCCATGGCTGCTGCTGCTGGCCTGTGATCCCAGTCACACGTCTGATAATCGAGCCTCTGGTCAACCTGAAGTCCTCTGCTCCTCTACAATACACGTGCTATATATGAGAGGCTCTGAGATCAAGCAGATGATTTCATTTTCACTGCTGTTTCTTAGAATCTATTGTCCCTTTTCAGCATCATATAAAATTAATACACAAATGCATTGATAATAATTTAATAAAACTGACATAAGTGATGCTGTTAGGTGAAACTGCTGATCAACAACATCAATAAAGCAGAAGGCAGGAATTTTGCATCATCTGCTGAAACTATAAAATTTAAATCAATTTACAAAAGAAGATTACTACGTTACAAAAAAACAGAAATGGTTCAGAGGTCTATAATTCCTTCAAAGCTACAAATATGTTGATAGTTAAACTAACCTGCAGTGTTTTTGACATGAAGACACGTGGTTGCTAAGGTGTTCAGAGCGGTTTTAGTGTGTTGCTATGCAGTTGTTAGGGTGTTCTAGACAGATGCCAAGGTGTTGCTATGTGATTGCTTTCGTGTTCTGAGCTTCATTTAGTATATCATGTTGCTATGCAGTTGCTATGGTGTTCTGTAAAAGGTAGGTTCTAGGCCGGGCATTGCTATATGGTTACCAGGGTGTTGCTATGCAGTTGCTAAGGCGTTGCTATATGATTGCTGGTATGTTCTAAATGGCATATATTATGTTGCTATGGTTTTCTACAGTAGGTAGGTTCTAGGGCATTGCTATATGGCTGCCAGGGTGTTGCTATGAAGGTAATAGTGTGTTTTAGTGTGTTGCTATGCAGTTGTTAGGGTGTTCTAGACAGATGCCAAGGTGTTGCTATGTGATTGCTTTCGTGTTCTGAGCTTCATTTAGTATATCATGTTGCTATGCAGTTGCTATTGTGTTCTGTAAAAGGTAGGTTCTAGGCCGGGCATTGCTATATGGTTACCAGGGTGTTGCTATGCAGTTGCTATGGTGTTCTGGGCTGTTGCCAGGGTGTTGCTATGGTGTTCTGATCCTGTGTTGCTATACAGTTACTAGGGAATTTTGTGTGGTTGCTATGCAGTTGCTAGGCTGTTCTGAGTACTTGTTTTAATGTCTAGGCAAAAAGTGATCTTAAAGACCTCAAATGAATTCCACCTCTGGCTGAAGATCTTTTCAGATGCAGCAGACATGTTTGACCTTTGTTTGTTTGTTGGCATCTCGTGTGTATGTGATGAAATTAAGAGCGATCAATGACCGTCTCTCTCCGGTACGATCTCTGCTCTTATCTGGACAGCGTCTTATCTCGCTGAACCAGTCCTCTTAGAATCAGGCCGACAGAGAGCGAGCTGAGTGTCTATAGACAGAGGCGCTCAAGTGAGAGTGTGTTTGATCACTGATATCTGTCACTGTGTACATGTGTGTGTGTGTGTGTGTGTTTGCAGAGCTGCTCTGATCACCTCATCACATCTACAAGTGTGACAGAATTGAAGAGGATTATCGGATTACAATCTGAACAATCACATGGGAAGTTGCTAAGATCCCTAATAAGATCTCTTTAATGTCTCAGATGTTTCTCCTACACAGAAATGAGACTAAATGTTTCCAAGGTGTTGAGTTTTGAATCTCCTACTTATTTTCGAGTCTTGAATGTCTAACTGATGTTTCTACTGCAAAAATACCAGAGTAATGTCTCCTCAGAAGAGATCTCGACAATGTCTCAAATTGTGCTCAGACTTGCAAACATGAGATCTTCATTATCTAATAAATGCAAAACAAATGGAGACTTTGGGTCTCCAGTTTTTCAAAATTTTCTCTTGCAAATAAACTTACATTTCTCCTCGGTAGTTTCAGATGAGATCTCAACAATGTCTCAAACTATGCTCAAACTTGACAAGATATCAAGTTATTTTTTCCTCAATGACAGCAATAGGTTAAATGCAAAACAAATGGAGACTTTGGTTCTCCAGCTTCTTGAAATATTCTTTTGCAAATTCTCTGTGGGAGTTTCAAACAAGATCTCAGCAATGACTCAAACTGTGCTCAGGTTTGTCAAGACACCAAAATCTGCAAAGAATAACATAAGATCTCTTTAATATCTATTTTTCCCCCCTCCATGTCAGCAATAGCTTAAATGCAAATGAAAAGCAGACCTTGGATCTCCACTTCTCAAAACGTTCTCTTGCAAACAATCAAAAATCCTAAAAAAAAAGTCCTAAAATAGGAATCATTTTCCTGAAGAAAAGTAATACATATCTTTGTTCAAAAAATATGAAATATTATAAGAAATTTGATTTCTTTGATTTGATTATAAGAACATTTGATCACGTTTTTTTGAGATTCATCCTGAGAGGTGATTCACTCTGAATTATTACTCTCTCTTGGTTTTTTATTGCCTGTGTTTATTTATAGAACACATGAAAAGAGAGAGAGAGAGAGAGAGAGAGATACAGAGAGAGAGAAAACCTTTTTAGGCTTCTTAAGTGTTTGGTTATGTCCTTTTGACTTTTCATAGAAACTAAATAAAAGTAACCAAAAATAGTATCCAAAGGTGTTTTCTTACATTTAAAGGGTATTACTGTAATGTGCTGTTTTAAAAAATTGGTATGGTATTAATGTTTAAGTGAATTTCAGTTTTACAAAACATAATTTACAGTAATGATATCTTGTAGAATTATTCGGCGTTCGAGTGTCCTTAAGTTAGTGAACCAATACCATCTGCTGGTCAACATTAGGCACTGTCTCCTACACAGAAATTAGACTAAATGTTTCCAAGGTGTTGAGTTTTGAATCTCCTACTTATTTTCGAGTCTTGGAATGTCTAACTGATGTTTCTACTGCAAAAATACCAGAGTAATGTCTCCTCAGAAGAGACCTCGACAATGTCTCAAATTGTGCTCAGACTTGCAAACATGAGATCTTCATTATCTAATAAATGCAAAACAAATGGAGACTTTGGGTCTCCAGTTTTTCAAAATTTTCTCTTGCAAATAAACTTACATTTCTCCTCGGTAGTTTCAGATGAGATCTCAACAATGTCTCAAACTATGCTCAAACTTGACAAGATATCAAGTTATTTTTTCCTCAATGACAGCAATAGGTTAAATGCAAAACAAATGGAGACTTTGGTTCTCCAGCTTCTTGAAATATTCTTTTGCAAATTCTCTGTGGGAGTTTCAAACAAGATCTCAGCAATGACTCAAACTGTGCTCAGGTTTGTCAAGACACCAAAATCTGCAAAGAATAACATAAGATCTCTTTAATATCTATTTTTCCTCCCTCCATGTCAGCAATAGCTTAAATGCAAATGAAAAGCAGACCTTGGATCTCCACTTCTCAAAACGTTCTCTTGCAAACAATCAAAAATCCTAAAAAAAAAGTCCTAAAATAGGAATCATTTTCCTGAAGAAAAGTAATACATATCTTTGTTCAAAAAATATGAAATATTATAAGAAATTTGATTTCTTTGATTTGATTATAAGAACATTTGATCACGTTTTTTTGAGATTCATCCTGAGAGGTGATTCACTCTGAATTATTACTCTCTCTTGGTTTTTTATTGCCTGTGTTTATTTATAGAACACATGAAAAGAGAGAGAGAGAGAGAGAGAGAGAGAGAGAGAGAGAACAAACCTTTTTAGGCTTCTTAAGTGTTTGGTTATGTCCTTTTGACTTTTCATAGAAACTAAATAAAAGTAACCAAAAATAGTATCCAAAGGTGTTTTCTTACATTTAAAGGGTATTACTGTAATGTGCTGTTTTAAAAAATTGGTATGGTATTAATGTTTAAGTGAATTTCAGTTTTACAAAACATAATTTACAGTAATGATATCTTGTAGAATTATTCGGCGTTCGAGTGTCCTTAAGTTAGTGAACCAATACCATCTGCCAGAGAGAGAGAGAGAGAGAGAGGTGGGCATCCAGAACCTCACCCTCAGATAAGAATGGGCTAAAGTCCGACCGCCGAACAAACACTGAACCAGTGGACGAGAGAAACGCTGATAAGAACTGAACAAACACACACACACACACACACACACATACACACACAGGTTTGTTTTGCTCAGAAACAGCCATCATCCTAAGATTCCTCCTTCATTGTGCGTCTGTGGGATTTTTCTCTTTGTTTAATGGTGAAAATGGTGTTGGAGGTTTCATTCATCACCCATACAGGGTTATGGGTGAAGAGAACGAGGTCGAGAAGATATTTATTGCCGTTATTAGCGCTATCGCAGTTGTGACACGTCGTCATAATCAGGTTTTGTGTGGTTTCAGTGGTTTTGTGCTAATAGCGAGGGCCTCATGACCTCTGACCCGCTCCAGTTATACAAAACCACTAATAAAAACATCAAAAACCCACTGTATTTCCATACATTTGTTCAACTTTATGCTGTATTTTGATCCTGTGGAGCCTAAATCTGGCCTTGACCGGATAATGATGATGTAATAAAATCATCTATCACATGACTGAAGTTCTGAGTCCAGAGGATCATTACTTGCTTTGGTTTTCTCAGGAGATCTGATGGAGTTCTCAGTCATATTTCATTCACATATTAGATCTGTTTCAGATGTTTCTTCTCAAATACCTGAAGAGACAGAAAAACACACAAATGAGTCACTGGTTGTCATTCAGTAAGAGAAAATAATTATAAATAATAATAATAAATGACAAAAACACACCACAAAATTACTAAAAAAAGAAATTAGAAAACTAATAAATATTAGTAAATATATAAAGATTATATATTAAAATATTCAAATTAATTTTAATGAAATTTATAATAAATTAATACATATTAAATACTAAATATGATTTAGTATTTAATACTAAAAATGACAGAAAATAACTAAACTGAAACAGAAATAAAAATTAATAAAACATAAATAGACATTTTTAAATAAATATTTTATTTTAAAAACTATAAAACCACTCTACAAAATTACTAAAACTTACTTACAAACTAACTTAAAAATACATTTGTGTGTGTGATAATTTACATATATATGTAAATTTAATTAATACTAAGTTGATAAATATTAAATACTAAATATAGTATCAATAATACAAATTATTCAATATAATTGAACTGAAACAGAAATAAAAATTAAAATAAAATGACAAAAAAACACTTAAAATATAAAAAACAAAAACTAATAAATATTAATACATATATAAATATTACACAAACAAAGATATAAATTAAAATAAAGTAGTAATAAATTAATAAATATTAAATACTAAATATTTTATTTGAAAATAAAAATTAACAAAAATTAATACAAAATTCATAGACATATTTAAAAAAATTAATTAATAAAAATGACAAAAACACACAATACTAAAACTTAAAATAAAATGAAAACGTAAAATGTAAAAATAAAATCTATTAAATAAATATGAATATATAAATAAATATTAAAAATAAATTCATATTAAATCCATAAATATTAAAAAATACTATCATAGTTTATTAACGATACTAAAATAACACGGTTTATGGACGCACACACAATAAGAGGAAATAATAGCACAGAGGAGTGTCTCAATTCAGCACAATAGGGCTCCACAGACTAGGCTCTTATCAGTCTGAGCTCTTATCCAGACTGTCTCTGTTAGTCTAAACCCCCTTGAGCTACGCCTGACCCCTTATCATCTCAGGCCCGGCTGACGTCAGGCTCCTGCTGATAGAGCCGGGGCCCCCTGAGCTGTGGGAATCGCCACACGAGCCCAAACCAGCGTCCAGAACCCACACCGACTCTTACAGTACAGGGACGAGATGGGTTTCACAGCCTGATCACGGGCAAAACTTTTCATTAAAACAGCAACTCCCAAACTTTGTTTTGTCAGCAAAACTACTTTGAGCTCAAACATTTACTCTCCCTGAGATTTTAAGTTAACATTTCAATAATTTAACAACACATTTGCATGTTCATGGTGCTCTGATGACGGTTAATGGTCACATAACATGCATGTAAATGAATAAAAATGCATTGTTAGTAACGGTTTTGTTTGTTTGTTTGTATTTTTAAATTATTTAAATTTAAAAAATGTATTTAACAACACATGCAGCAAATTAAATACATTCAATATTTCTAATATAATAGTTTTATTATATTATTAAAAAGTGTAATAATAAATAATTATATTAAAATAATAATTTTTAAAATATTTTATTAAAACAGTGTTTTGTTTGTTTGTATTTTGAAATTATTTAAATATTTTAAAATGTTTTGACTGCACATTTATCTGTTTATGGTATACATGGCATGCAACAAATTAAATATTAAATAAAACATTTAATATTTCTAATAAAATATTGTATTATAATATTACAAATATTTATAATAATAAATAATCATATTAAAATAATAATTATGAAAATATGAATAGTAACTTTATAATATTACATTTAGAATGTTTCAAAAGATTCTATTTCAAATAAATGCTGTTCTTTTGAACTTTCTATTCATCTGTGAATCCTGAAAAATAACATGCATCACAGTTTCCACAAAAATATTGTGCAGCACAACTGTGTTCAACATTGATAATAATCAGAAATGTTTCTTGAGCAGCAAATCAGCATATTAGAATGATTTCTGAAGATCATGTGACACTGAAGACTGGAGTAATGATGCTGAAAATACAGCTGCACATCACAGAAATAAATTACATTTTAACAGATATTCACATAGAAAACAGCTATTTTACATTTAAATAATATTTCACAATTTTTACTCTATTTTTGATCAAATAAATGTAGCCTTGGTGAGCAGAAGAGACTTCTTTCAAAAGTTTAACCGAGTCCGACCCCAAACTTTTGAACAGTAACCAAATTTATCACCTAAAATCATTCAGGACACCTCAGAAAATTTCACAACCTCTCAAAAATCTCCACAAATGACCTCTGAACCCGGATTAATGCTCAAATGCGTATATGAAGTCACTGCGCAGAAATTAAGAGGAGAATAAACTTGCAGATGTGCACCCTTTATTTTGACACTTATCAAACGCTCCATAAAATATTGTTTAAAATAACAGAAAAGCAAAGACATTCATAATGTGACTCATCATTGGAGATCATCTCTATAATATCCTGTTTTTCCAGCACTGAGTCATACATTCCAGCAGTATGTAAACGGGCAGACAGCAGGTTAACATGGAAAAATGAGCTGAAACTGATTGCTCACGCGTTCTCGTTCTTTATATCTAATGTGTTTGTGTTACTACAGCGGAAACAGCCATCTTCTCCAGGACTCAAGGGGGCAATAGAGTTTCCTTCAAACGTCTGTGCCATTAAACTCAAGGAGCTGAAGGTTCGTTCACACTCCCATCTTAACTGCAGTTGCTCAGCTTGTATGGCTCTGGAAATACAGATCTGGACGCTGTAATATTCACGGGTCATTGAACTGTCAATGATTTTTAACATCGGCGAAGAGTTTGCAACTGATTGCTATACATTTGAAATCTTCGCAGAAGGGAAAAATCATTGAAATTTCATGCTGTTAAGACACTCTCTCTCTCAAAAAAACAAAAAACAAAAAAAAAACAGTAAATAAATATTATTTATTTTTTAAATAAAAATAAATTAAGTAAATTGTAATATGTAAAAATGACGTTATATATAAAGTATATACTGTATATTTACAATCATAGCAAACAATTAAATAACACAATACACATATTTATTAATAATACATATAATAAAAGTTAAGTTAAAAAGCAATATATGTTAATATTTAATAATTATTTATACAAGTATATATATATTTTAAAATAAAAATAAATAAATTGCAATATTTACTGTCATAGCATATATATTCTGCATAAATACATACATAATTTTTTTTATAAAAAATACTGTTTCATAAGAAAAAAATTAATGACACAATTAATTTTTTCTTAATAATATAAAATAAAAATAAAATAATGTCAAATAAAAAACGTTTTATTAAAAATGTTATATTTGCATTATATAATTTTTTTCCCCGAAATAAATTAAAATTAAATAACTTGTACTTTGTGTATGTACAGTATATATATATACACACACACACACACTGTCATATGCACTCTGACTAAATACATTTTTGCATGCACAAAAAATTATATGTGTATATATATGTGTGTGTGTGTGTGTATATATATATATACACTGTATAATTATATATTTATCACAGTGCAATCACACAGTGCATTGCTGAAATGTCTGCAGAATGTGCATTTGAGCTGCATCATGAATTGAGCTCAGACACAGAAATCCAGCTTGAGCAACCAGATACTTCTGACCATGACCTATGTGTGTGTGTGTGTGTGTGTGTGTGTGAGAGTGTGTGTGTGTGTGTGAGTGTGTGTGTGTGTGTGTGTGTGTGTGTGAGAGAGAGTGTGTGTGTGTG
>NW_015629527.1:595131-596890 GCF_001515625.1 Sinocyclocheilus rhinocerous
CACACACATGTTGTGTATTCATCACGTTATGGGGACATTCCATAGGCGTAATGGTTTTTATACTGTACAAACTGTATGTGCTACTGCCCTACACCAACCCTACCCCTAAACCTACCCCTCACAGGAAACTTTGTGCAATTTTACTTTCTCAAAAAAACTCATTCTGTATGATTTATAAGCTTGTTTCCTCATGGGGACCTCAAAAAGTCCCCACAAGGTCAAAATTTACTGGTATTACTATACTTGTGGGGACATTTGGTCCCCATAACGTGATGAATACCAGGTGCACTCACACACACACACACACACACACACACACACACACACACACAGCCTGAATGAATCAAATGGGCTCGTATCCCCTCAAATCCACTGTCAGCTAGATCTGCTGTTCACTGAATCTCAAAGCTCTCAGATGAACCTTTCTCTCTCTCTCTCGCTCAGTGCCAGGTGTGTTTTGGCCGATAGCGCAGTGATAAGCAGATCTGTATCAGTGTTTCTGCTGGAGGAGGAAACATGGCCTTGAGCGTGAGGCGGAGAGATGGGAAGGGAGGAAGATTTCTCTCTTTTCGTCTCACTCTCTTTGTCAGACACACACTCCCTAAATTTCTCTCGCAGCCGCCGCGACCTTGCATGTAAATAATTATTCAAGAAATGAAAAAAGAAAGGATAAAACGGGCAGAAAGCCTCTTTATTTTCCTCTAGTGTTTCTTGGGAAACATTCTGGTAACTTCAGATCAAACTACAGTAAACATAATTGTATAATGCTGTGTTTTCTAACTTGGAAAGTGTGCGTTTCTATCTTGCCACTTAGAAAACTGCAACAGAACAACATTTGTAGATATACTTGAAAACTTGAAAATTAATGATAAACATTCACTTTGAAGCGGAAATAAAATGAATCAATGAATTAAACTTTCTACATTAAATGATTTTAGCATAATTTACCATGTAAAACATGGTAAAACATAGTCAATGATAAGTAAGTAAATAAGTAAATGTGTTGATAAATACTTAAAAAACAAATATTGCCTTGCATAGCATTGTTAATTGTCTGCAGTTTGGCTGCAGTATGCTAATCAACAGTAAGGAGGTTAACCAATCACATCACACGGAGCTCTACAGTGCTTGATTCTGATTGGTCAATCGCTGAATTCCACAAACAAATGTATTAACATTTACATTTAGTCATTTAGCAGACGCTTTTATCCAAAGCGACTTACAAATGAGGACAATGGAAGCAATCAAAACTAACAAAAGAGCAATAATACACAAGTGCTATAAGAAGTCTCAGTTAGCATAACGCAGTACACGTAGCAAGGTTTTGTTTTTAAAATCATATAATAAATAAAAAACAGATAGAATAGAAAAAGAATAGAGCAAGCTAGAATTAGAGGCCTTTTTTTGATTTTGTTAATTGTATAATAAATAAAAAGAAAACAAAGATAGAATACAAAAAGATTAGAGAAGCAAGTGTTAGTTTTTTTTTTTTAAAGAAAACAAGCAATAAGTAAATAAATATAGTGCAAGTCTAAAAGGGGCACTTTTTTTTTTTTAAATAAAGAATAGAATTAGAATAGAGAGTGCTAGAGTTAGAGGGTCAAATATAGATGGAAGAGATGTGTTTTTAGTCGTTTCTTGAAGATGGTTAAGGACTCAGCTGCTCTGATTGAGTTGGGCAGGTCATTCCACCAGGAGGGAACAGTTTATGAAAAAGTCAGTGAAAGTGATTTTGTGCCTCTTTGAGATGGCACAATAA
>NW_015629527.1:597346-601353 GCF_001515625.1 Sinocyclocheilus rhinocerous
GTTTTTTTTTTATAAAAAAGATAAATTGATAAAGTAGAATTAAAATGGAATAGAAATTGCTAGAGTTAGAGGGTCAAATAAAGATGGAAGAGATGTGTTTTTAGCCGATTCTTGAAGATGGCTAAGGATAATAAAGCGACGTTCACTTGCAGAACGCAAGCTTCTAGAGGCACATAACTCTGAAGTAATGAATTTAGGTAAAGGGGTGCAGAGCCAGTGGTGGTTTTGTAGGCAAACATTAATGCCTTGAATTTTATGCGAGCAGCTATTGGTAGCCAGTGCAAATTGATAAACAGAGGTGTGACGTGCATATTTTCCGGCTCATTAAAATTTAATCTTGCTGCCGAGTTCTTGATTAATTGTAAAGGTTTGATAGAACTGGCTGGAAGACCATGAACCACATGCTGTGTGATTGTGATTATGAAATATTAAAAAATACTCAAGAAAAAATGTGAAAACACAATATAAGATGCCATGACAGCAACAAAGTTTAAAGCATTAAAAAAAATAATAATTGTTTACCTGCATGTCATGTGACAGTCATCAGAGGACTGTTAACATGTGAATGCGTTGTTAAACTATTGAAATATTAACTTAAAATTTCTAGGGAAACTTTGAGTATATATTTTAGGCCAAAGTGGTTCAGCAGACAAAAAAGTTTGGGAATCCCTACTGTACATAAACGAAAAAAAGGTCCCGATGCAAATGAAGAGCTGTTTAAAAATGATCCTGAGAAACTGAAACATTGGCTGACATTATAAATGCAGAATAGGGCTCCGTCCCACCCAACGCCTCACACACTTGCATGTGGTCACGCCTTCCTCGTCTTCTCATCAGAGAAAAACTTCATAAGGAGAGTTTGAGAGCGGAGATGATAAGAGCCCAGCGCTCCATTAGTCTCTCTAATTAGTTTGGAAGGGTTTGAGAGTTCAGCTTCACATTGGCCAAACGCCACTGCAGAGTAAACTGACAGAACCAAACACTGCACAGACATCAGTGTGTGTGTATGTGTGTGTGTGTGCATTACAGTGCTGCTTCTGCTTGTAATCTAGTGTGCCGTCTATATATAGCTGCTCTCTAACTAAACCTCATCAGTTATGGATTCAGAATGCTCGACATAGACAGCAAAAATCTCAATCACAACTAAATGCAAGTTAACAAAGATGCACACTCCAAAACATATGTATGCCCAAGTTTAAGATTTATGTATCTACACTGCACATTAAATTTCCATGCATTTTAGTTACACAGTTTTAACAATAAACTTAATGTGATGCATATTTGTCATTCATGAAAAATATTTCTTATTATTTCTTAATTATCTTAGAAACAAGACTATGCTTCCTTAAAATGCTGCCTACGTAGTTTTTGGAGCACATGTCCAAGTGTGGCCTTCAAAATTAGACTAATAGTTTACTTAAAAAAAGAAAGTAGGGCACTTGAAAGCTTCATTGTAACACGACGTGCATCACTGATATAATGAGGAAAGAGGAGGAAACTTTCAAGAGGGTCGTCAGTGTTTACCTGGCCAGTTCAAGACCACAGAGGAAAATAACACACACACACACACACACACACACACACTCACACACACACACACACACACACACACACTTAAAATGAAGGATGGGGATCTTGACTCCGATGCAGATCATATGCACCAACAATAGTCTTTCCACTGGAAACAGAAGTAGCATATACCACAAAACAGTGTGTATATCAAAGGTTTGGAGTCAGTAAGATTTAAAAAAAAAAGAAAGAAAAAAGAAAGAATACTTTTATTGATCAAGGATGCATTAAATTGTTCAAAAGTGACTGTGAAGACATTAGAGGTTTCTATTTCAAATAAATGCTGTTCTTTTGAACTTTCTATTCATCTGTGAATCTTGAAAAATATTCACATAGAAAACAGCTATTTTAAATTGTAATAATATTTCACAATTTTTACAGTATTTTTGATCAAATTAATGCGGTCTTGGTAATGTGGGAGTACATGTGTATATTAAGTCATTTATTTAATAAGTAATTAATATTATTTTGTCAGAATACTGAGCTACTTTTGAATGGGCATCAATGGAGAACAATGCTTTGTTTTTTGAAAATTTGATCTATATTGCAAGTTTTATCCAAATTTTACTTCTCTTCACGTCAGTAAATAAATATTGACCTTTCAAAACCGTCAAAGGATCTGAACATCATGATAATCATTTGGCTAATTTTAAAGCATATCTTTAAGGGCTGAGTTTGTTTATCTACTAAACTTACAGTTTTGTTTCTATCTATATTCTGAAGGTTTTTACTGAGGGGTTTGTTTATATATCATTCACTTGATTTTATTTTTGCAGTATCTATAGACTGCAATTATAATAAAGCCCGTTTTCTCAAAATGAGTTTTTTTCTCCACTTCAGTAACACTTACATACACCAAAAGTTACTTAAGTTAAGTTAAGTTTATATTCTGAATGCTTTTATACTGAGGGGTTTGTTTATATATCATTTGCCTGATTTTATATAACATTTTATTCCTAAAACAAACCTAATTCCTAAGTTTACAAACATAATATTTTACGTTTATATATACTTTACAAGAAAATACTTATCAGCAGACGCTCCCTTATCAAAGCAATGTTATGTCATTTGCAAGAGCTTGTTTAAAACAGAAGTACAATAATACAATAATTGAAATTATTAATTTATTATTTTTTTTATTTATGGAGCCTTAGTGATTGACATACTAAATATCCAGGCTGCCAAAAATATTTACATTAATTTCCCCTTAAAACATTTAATTTTCTACTTTAGTTTTACTTGATATTGTTTTTTATTTCTCCTTTTTGCATTATTACCACTGGTTTTATTTTCTTGCAACTGCTTTCATATGCATGTAGGTAAACATTTATGTACAGCATTCGATTTATGTGCTACTGTATATAAATAAATCTTTACTTAGATAAAAATGCATAAAAAACGATTTTATTTGCAACAATGTTGCATACTGTATTCAAGCAACTATATCTGTTTAAAGCAGCAGGCAGAATGCAGTAATACTGTGCAGTGCGCAGTAAACACAATGCTAGTATTTCATCATTCTAACTAAAACAGAAAGACAGGGAGCGTCTCATTGTGTCTGTGTGAGTTCAGGCCACTATCAGGCTGTTTACTGTGTTATCATGGTGTTGTGCTGACTGAAGGACACATCTGACTTCAGCGAGTCTCAGCCAGCAGCGCTCTAAAGTAGAGATGCACCGATTGCAATTTTCTCGGCCGATTCCGATTTCCGATTTTTTGTTAGTGTGATCTGCCGATACCGATTTTTTGCCGATTCCGATTTTCTTTCTAAGAACTATAATTGACAGCATATACAAACAAAAATCTACTTTTCTTCAACGCAAAGTTTTATTTTCATAAAAAAACAATACTACAGAAATTAAAGTAATCAAATGTAACATAATACATTCAGAGTCATTTTACATTTGATTTTAATTTCTGAAGTCTTCATTGTAAAAATTAAATACAGATTAATGCTTACCATTAAAGTTATAAAACGTATTCAGTCAAGAGCAGAAAGTGATTTTGTTTGTCTTTTGTTCTTTGATTAACATGACAGACAGCAGCAGGTATATTGGACTGCGGCCCCTTTAAGAGTTTATCCACGCACCCAATATACTGTTACACAACATACGTTCTCTTTCTCAACTATTTAACGTTCCAAAACTGACTGTGTTTAACTGGATACTCGCCAAGACGGGCATTTTGACATAATTTTGTATGTATTTGAACGTTTTAGCGCAGTTAGCCACTCATTTTGGTATTTGTGGCTCACAAGCTGTTTGAGACTGAGCGCGGCTTGTGTGCTCCACTAATATAGATCAGTTCTGGTGCGCGTGCGTTTGGTGTAAACGTGAAACCTGCGGGAATGACTAAAATAATGCACAATACAAGCACTATTTAACCGGAACGAATGAGACGTGTGTGTGAGAGAGAAGGGGTCGTCGGAGAGAAGAGAG
>NW_015629527.1:601390-602597 GCF_001515625.1 Sinocyclocheilus rhinocerous
TACTATGGAAGTCAATGGCAACCACCAACTGTTTGATTACCAGCAATCTTCAGAATATCTTCTTTTGTATTCAACATAAGAAAGCAACTCATACAGGTTTGGAACGACATGAGGGTGAGTAAATGATGACAGAATTTTCATTTTTGGGTGAACTATCCCTTTAAGTAAATCTACAGGTCTGAACTGAACATCATGAAATAACCAGCACTGTATAAAACAAAAGCCACATTTGAATTCAAATGAAATCTTGTCATTTTTATTCTAATCATTTATCATGGTCTCTCTTTCTTTTTAAGTGGTCAGAGGGAGTTCGGGGGTCTCTGACTTCTGCTCGACCCCTGAGGTGTCTCCATCTCTTTAAAACAGATCACATATCAGACAGAGAACGGTCGGACCACCGGAGAAGACACCCGACTATCTCCCAGTTTTCTCCTCTTTCATCTTCTGTCACCAGATCTGCTGCACTTCTGGTTACAAACCGAGTTTATGTATTTCCTTTATCAACTTCTCACACCGCCTCCATCTTTAGAGTCCTCCTCCTATCGCTTCAAGACTAGACACTACAGGCAAAGTAGAAAGAAAATATCCAAAATACAAATTTAAGTGTTTATTTTATTGCACTTTATCTATTTGCGTCTAGATTTCAATTGCAATATCTTTAAAAGTTTTTTCAGCAGCACTTACCAAAACTTACAGATTTATTCCTGTCTATATTCTATATTATAATGTTCCTGTGGCTCAGTGGTACAGCATTGTGTTAGCAGCGCAAAAGGTCGTGGGTTCAATTCCCAGGAAACACACATACTGGTAAAAAATGTATAGCCTGAAAGCACTGTAAGTCGCAATGCATAAATAATAATAATAAAATAATAATATATTCTGAAGGTTTTTACTGAGGGGTTTGTTCATAATTAATTCGCCTGATTTTATTCTTGCACTAAATATACTTGCTTTTATAGATTTCAATTACAGTATAAAGTCTAGTTTCTCAAAATGAGTTTTTTCCTTCACATCAGCAACACTTACATACACCAAATTTTATCGTTTATTTTAACCGGTTTTTACTGATGGGTTTGTTCATATATCATTTGCCTAGTTTTATTATTGCACTTTATTTATTTGCGTCTGCAGATTTCAATTACAATACATATCTTTAAAAGCCGGTTTTCTATGTGTATATATATATATATATATATATATGTATTAA
>NW_015629527.1:602853-606359 GCF_001515625.1 Sinocyclocheilus rhinocerous
CCGGTTTTCTCAAATTTACAAATTTTTTTCTCCACTTCAGCAGCATTTGCATGCACCAAACTTAAGAGTTTTATTCCTATCTGTATTTATATATATATATTTTTTTTACCAAGGGGTTTGTTTATATATCATACGGCTGAAATTATGCAACAGTTTATTCTGAGTTTTTTTTTTACAGTATTTTCTGCTTTATGGAGTGATAAAAAGAGAAATCCAAAATCCCTTCTGTAAAAACCTTTTCCTAATATGCCAACAAAATCAAACAATAAATTTGAACCTGGCTTTATCCATGTGTTTAGATTTATCTTTTTGAAATTTACGCAAATTAGCGGATATATAATTAGATAAAGCCTCATTTCCATATTTAAACAAAGCATTTCAAAATACAAACAATGTGTGCAATTCTTAATATAATCAGTCGACTGGCTAAGTTATGATCATATCTGTTAGTTAGTACTATAGCATGTATCTCTTCGTCATTTGTGTCTCATTGAGAAGGATCACGTCTCCTGCAGGTGTTTGCATTTTGTGGCCCTCGTGTGCTCGAGATTATCTTTGATTCTAGTCAAAGCTGTGCCTCGCTGACGCTCACATAAGACTTCTATCAAAACCGTCTCAAGTGAAGAACAAAACCCTCGTATCTCATGCAGAGATGCACATCAAGATCTCAGAAAAACGGTCATTTGCTAAGACTCGAACTGTGCTCAAGATACACTCAAGATAAACTTCTCATCAAATTCTTGTAAAATCTAATTATCTGAGCTGCTCTACATCTGTTGATTCATCTATCCTAGATGCTCTTGATGAGTTTGTTTCTTCATCAGATTTGGAGGAATGTAGCATTGCATCACAATAAAACACAGCACTCCAGTCCATCAGTTAACATCTGGAGAAGACAAAAGCTGAAACAAATCCAGCATTAAGTCGTTTTTACTTTAGTTTAAACCATTGCTTTCAGCTAAAATATAAATCCATAATTCATAATCTTTTCAGCTTTTGTCTTCTCCAGATGTTAACTGATGGACTGGAGTGCTGTGGATTACTTGTGGATTATTGTGATGTTTTTATCAGCTGTTTGGACTTTCATTCTGACGGCACCCATTCACTGCAGAGCATCCGTTGCTGAGACACTGATGCAGTGCTACATTTCTACAAATCTGATGAAGAAACAAACTCACCAAGAGTAAATTTGTAGCAACCTCTCCTTTAAGTACCATGAGTTTTGAAAAACAACTTCTGAGCAATAAACATTTGGCGCTGGTGACAAACATCTCGGATCTGGAGTCAATCTAACAGTGCGGGGCAGACAAATCTTTCAGGATGTTTCAGGATGACAGAATGTGTTTGTTTAGCACAGGAAAACTGTAGGATTCGGAAGAAAGTTAGACAAGGAAACGGAAACACGAAGAGTGATTTTGAAAAGCGATGCAAACAGAGAGACCCTAGCGCACGAGTTTTGGGGCTTTCAGTGGTTCAACACGACGCTTCCCAGAACCCTGGGGTGCCGCCAACACAAACCAACAAAACACAGCGGCGCCACGCCGATTCCCAAGACAACTTATCTCTCCTTCAGTGATAATACTGTCAAAATAACAGCCAGGATACAGCAGAGAGGAACTAGTTAAACCTCTAGCAGGGCCTGTCCATGTTAGGTGACTCTCTGAGGGACAATATGTTTGAATGTGTATCTCATTTTCTCATTCATTCAGTCATTCTCTCGGTTTAAATGTCCATTTAATTTCCCAAAATGTATCAAAAAACAAACATGCACATCATATTATGTCGGTCTCATTTTTTTTGCTGTATTGGCATGCACTCACAAACAAGTGAACATAAAGAAAAAAGGGAAAAAGCAAACAAATAACACACCATAGTCAGTATTAAAACAAACTAAATTTTAAAATAAAATTGAATTCAACAAGATATTACAGTTGTTTTTAAACTGCGGCGCTTACACACATTTTCAAAACTTTGCCTCTTTTTTTTTTCTTTTTTTTTCACTTTACACACAAGAATTGCACACACAAAATGCAAAATGCCTCACATCTCTTGCTAAATGAAGCACTGCATTCAAAATATTTGCCATAATATTAATTCCTGTTAGATTTTAGAGAATTGTGTGTTGTGTTTTGCAAAAAGTGTTTTATGAAATTGAAGTCAAAGATTTGCGAACCCGCTCCCAAGTCCCCATCTGAATCAAATGATTCACAATACAAGCTCCGAAGTTCCGATCTAAATTAAATCATTGTGAATTAAATAATTTTTTATATGCGCCTCGAAGTTCCGATCTGAATCAAATGATTGTGAATTCAATTATTCTTGATACGCTCCTCGAAGTTCCGATCTGAATCAAATGATTGTGAATTCAATTATTCTTGATACGCGTTCCCGAAGTTCCGATCTGAATCAAATGATTTGCAGCTCCGAAGTCCCGATCTGAATTAAATGATTCGCGAACCCGTTTCAAACTCCCGATCTGAATCAAATGATTCGCGAACCCGGGCAGCATCTTTATTTGAACAAACTCCAACCCTAGCCCTAACAACAACCTAAAAGGCATAGCAATGCCCTAGCAACCAGCTAGGGGTGCATTTCCCAAAAGCTATTGTAGCAACTTCCATCCTTACCAACAGAGCTCAATAAACTTGCGACCATATTGATTTTGGAAAACGCACCCCAGACAGAGCTTGCTCAAAACTGCATAGCAACAGGCTAAAACAATCCACACACCTTAGCAACGCCCTGACAACCACCCACAGTGCAATCACAGCTAAGTTTTTGGCGTTTTTTTCTTCAGAAATGTAAAAATACATTTCTCCCCTAATAAACACTAGTATTTCTAGGTCAAGTTAACTTTTCTGTCTAACACAACAAATATACACGTCGACAAAAAACAGCTGTGACTGTTTATTACTCACTTCCTTCTTCTTCTTCCAAATCGCTTTTCCGCTTGTGTTTTTTGTCCCAGCGCAGGCTCCGTCTCAGCTGAACTGCACGACAGTGTAGCGTTCCGTTTGTACACAAGAGTTCTCATGCAGGCGCTCGCTGATTGTAAGAGTTATTTATTTGTTTCTTCTTCGAATTCTGTCAAATATCATCAATGTCTTTTAGAAACCGTCTTATTTTTAAAACGCGAAGATGTAGATATACACCAACAGCTTCCTCAGTTTGTCATTTGTTATTAACATTTAAATGTTCCTTCAGCACGGTTTCTTCTTATTTTCATATTAGATTGTTTCTGATTATTTCATTTATATCAATATTTATAAGTAAAGATGCATTTTTGAAGAACCAACCTGAATTCATTTGTTCAAAGAAGTTGACTTTATTTTTTAATTTTTGTTTTAAAGGGGTGGTTGATTGCGATTTCACTTTTTTAATGTTAGTTAGTGTGTAATGTTGCTGTTTGATCATAAACAATATCTGCAAAGTTACAAAGTTGAAAGTTCAATGCAAACGGAGATATTGTCTTTTAAAATTCTGGCAGTTTAATGCCTACAAAAACG
>NW_015629527.1:613802-617716 GCF_001515625.1 Sinocyclocheilus rhinocerous
GTGGGCCCCAACATGAACATGAAAATGAGTGGGGAATTTAAGTAGGGTGACAAATGAGGGACAGACAGGTGAGGATGATTAACTAATAAAGACACAAACGGGAAACTAGGTCAGGGAACTAAGTGGGAGAACAGGGATACACAGAAACAAGGTCCATGCTTAGAAGAAAAGAAGCTCATTTGTTGCCACCTAGGTTGACTGTTGTTGAAATCGTTGTTGCTTGTATGGTATGAGATATGATATGAGAGAATTTATGAGCTGAGCCGAGTACCTTACGACAGTGGTTTTCAATCCTGGACCTGGGGACCCACAGCACTGCACATTCTGTACGTCTCTTTTCTGATACACTCAGTTCAGTTCATGGAGCTCTTTCCTAAGGAGCTGATGATCTGTATCAGGTGTGTTTAACAAGAGAGGCATACAACATATGCAGTGTTGTGGGTCCCCAGGACCACAATGAAAACCACTGCCTTTATGAGCACCTCCTGAGCTCTTGGAAATTTTTAACATGTTTGAAAAATATTGGAATCGGCCTGAATTTGACCAGTGTAAAGGCTCTCCCCTACTCCTCAATCATACACAACCACATCACATCACAGTGTTTCCCACAGGATTTTTTATTTTATTTTTTTGAGACTATGGAGGCAGGATTTTGGTCTTTCTGGGGGATCTGGGGACATGCCTCACCTAAGAAAATTTTGTACATTTTAAAGTTAAATGATACTGTATGGTGTACTTTAAGAGCTCCAACCCGTGCTCAGTGTGGAAATTTAACAAAGAAAAAAGTATGCATTGACTCAACCCTCTTTTTAGTTATTGTAGACTCTTAAGTCTCTTAAGAGTTTTGTGAATAGGTTTAAAGCTAAATCTAGCTAGGACACCTAGTAGAAAGATAAAATTCTCTGTGAATACGGCCACAGATTCTGCCTTTCCTTTAGAAGCTGGAATACTTCTTAAGATTTCAAAAGTAAGATTCACAGTTTGTGGCCACCATCAGAAAATGTCTGGTGTGACCTATCCAAATTGTCAATAAAATTAACTGTTTAAATGTTTTTAATTGTTTATTTTCGTGTAGGATTCTTTGAGAATGTGTGCATTGTTTATTATGAGGTGTATTTTCATTTAAATGTAATAATGTACACTGCTGGTCAAAATTTTGGAGTATATTGTAAACTAATTTATTTCTGTGATGCGCAGCTGTATTTTCAGCATCATTACTCCAGTCTTCAGTGTCACATGATCTTCAGAAATCAGTATAATATGCTGATTTATGATCAATAAATTTCATTTTAATTATAGTTTATATTGAATAAACTGTGATACTTAAAAGTTTAAAAAAATTAGGAGTAAGATATAAAAGAAAACAAATGAATACTTTTACGCATTAAATTGATCAAGTGACAGTAAAGACATTTATAATGTTACAAAAGATTTCTATTTCAGATAAATGCTGTTCTTCTCAACTTTCTATTCATCAGAGAAACCCGAAAAAAATCTACTCCGCTGTTTTCAACATAATAATAATAATACATGTTTTCTTGAGCAGCGAATCAGCATATTATACTGATTTCTGAAGATCATGTGACACTGAAGACTGGAGTAATGATGCTGAAAATACAGCTGCGCATCACAGAAATAAATTACATTTTAACAGATATTCACATAGAAAACAGTTATTTTAAATAGTAAAAATATTTCACAATATTACTGATTTTGCTGTATTTTGGATCAAATAAATGCAGGCTTGGTTGAACAGAAGATCTTACTCTTCAAAAACCTTTGACTGGTAGTGTAGTTTATGCGATTATACATACGCCTTACAAGGATTCAGGATGAAACCATTCTGCAGTGGTTATGTAAACATGATCTGTACTTGATGACTTGTAGTTATAATAGAGAAGTTTTGTCATCAGCATGTGCTGGATTCATCAGTCTGTGTCTGTGTCTCTGATAGATTGGACATCATGCCTGTGATTAGAGGAGTTCAGAAGCTGGTGCTTTATGAGACCAGAGCTGTAAGTCACATTTCAGTCATTATTCATGAAGGTTTTGAATTTATACGTCTGGTCTTTTAAATGCATGTTCGGATATGAATGCATGCATGAATGAGATTTCTTGCATATGGCTGTGCATTCATGATGTTGTCACACAGATGTTAATGTCTCTCTGTGCTGCTAGATGGCAGTGTTCATTCACAAATCTGGCCTATAGTTTGGTGCAGTCTAAGTATGTCTTAATACAAATTAAGAATTGATATTTTTGCACAAAGAAAATCAAGTCTGTTTTAAGACCATTACGTTTTTTTTTGTAAGTCACATTTCAGTCATTATTCATGAAGGTTTTGAATTTATACGTCTGGTCTTTTAAATGCATGTTCGGATATGAATGCATGCATGAATGAGATTTCTTGCATATGGCTGTGCATTCATGATGTTGTCACACAGATGTTAATGTCTCTCTGTGCTGCTAGATGGCAGTGTTCATTCACAAATCCGGCCTATAGTTTGGTGCAGTCTAAGTATGTCTCAATACAAATTAAGAAGTGATATTTGTGCACAAATAAAATCAAGTCTGTTTTAAGACCATTACGTTTTTTTTGCATTATGACGTTACTTTCATGGCAATTAAAACGCACATTTTACCAGCAAATTCTCATTACTGTATGCAATTTAAATGTCATTCGAATTAGAATAATGAGAGTTACAAAAAACAAAACAAAAAAATGGATCTGGATGCATTATGGCAATTATGAATAACTTTTATAAGTGAAAGTGTGCGTCATTGTCAAGTATGTGTAATCATAATATAAGATCGTAATATTTGTAGTTGACAATGAGCAACTACAAATAAGCTGATTTATTTACATTAGAGTTTATATGAATGTACACTACTGCTCATGAGTTTGGATGTTTTATTAAAACAGTAATATTGTGAAATATTACAATTTAAAATGACAAGTCAGCGCATTAGAATAATTTCTGAAGGATCATGTGACTCTGAAGACTGGATTAATGATGCTTTGATCACAGCAATTAGTTACATTTTAACAGATATCCACATAGAAACACTTATTTTAAATTGTAACAATGTTAAAATATTTTTCATTAAATAAATGCAGCTTTGGTGAGCAGAAGAGACGTCTTTCAAAGACATTTAAAAAAATCTAAATTTTTTCCAAACTTCTGACCAGTGTTGTCTAAAGGAAAGTGTATATTTTAGATGTTGTAGCTAGACACTATTTGTTGACCACCTTTTAGATTTCATTCATTGAAAATTTTAATTAGTTAATTAATTTGTATTATTTATTTATAAATTGTTTATTTATTGATTTGTATTTTATTTTTTATTTTTTATTGATTATTTATAGATTTACGTAGATATACATTACATTATTTATTGATTATTTATAGATTTATGTAGATATACATTACATTATTTATTGATTTTTTTTCAACATTTCAAATCAGCTTTATTTATCTATTGATTTGTATTTTTTACAATTTTTTTATTGATTATTTATAGATTTATGTAGATATACATTACATTATTGATTATTTATAGATTTATGTAGATATACATTACATTATTGATTATTTATAGATTTATGTAGATATACATTACATTATTGATTATTTATAGATTTATGTAGATGTACATTACATTATTTATTGATTATTTATAGATTTATGTAGATATACATTACATTATTTATAGATTTTTTTTCAACATTTCAAATCAGCTTTATTTATTTATTGATTTGTATTTTTTTTTAAATGTTATTGATTATTTATAGATTTATGCAGATATACATTACATTATTTATTGATTATTTATAGATTTATGCAGATATACATTACATTATTTATTGATTATTTATAGATTTATGCAGATATACATTACATTATTTATTGATT
>NW_015629527.1:618758-638257 GCF_001515625.1 Sinocyclocheilus rhinocerous
TTGTAGATATACATTACATTATTTATTGATTTGTATTTTTTTTTTTACATTTTTTATTGATTATTTATAGATTTATGTAGATATACATTACATTTTTTTATTGATTATTTATAGATTTATGTAGATGTACATTACATTATTGATTATTTATAGATTTATGTAGATATACATTACATTATTTATTGATTTTTTTTCAACATTTCAAATCAGCTTTATTTATTTATAGATTTGTATTTTTTACAAATTTTTATTGATTATTTATAGATTTACGTAGATATACATTACATTATTTATTGATTTTTTTCAACATTTCAAATCAGCTTTATTTTTAATGAATGAATTAATGTTTTATTATTTATTTAGTTCAATTTTTTAGTTTAGAATATTCTCAAATCATTAAAATCCGCTCTGTAAATATGGCTTAGGTTCCTCTTTCTGTGTGTTTTGTTTACCTGTTTTCTGGTCCAACAGGTGAAAATGATGCATCTGATCACTTAATAAAGTAGTAGCACCCTTTCCTTAACAACACGCATGATAATCTGCTCAATATTGAGTAATAAAACACTGATCAAGTGCAGTGCTCATCATTTACTGTGTGCAGACATACAGACAGTGCAGTCCATTGTGTCCCTGAAATTACATGCTGTATTTTACAGTCTTTTAAAGCACAGAACAGGACAGATCGGAGCGTTTATGAGCGCAGAATACAGAGAACAGGACCGGCTGTCTTTATCCTCAGTGTGTCGATTTCACTGGGAGTCTTTAATGTGTCTTACCTGGAAATCTGTCCAAATAAAGAGCAGAATGCCTCGAACCCTTGTCTTCATATTCACTCAAGAACAAGTCCGGTTCGTATTTCACTACAAAATCAAAATACGGAAGTCAAATAAAGAAAAGAAAGGCTGTTTTAAGTCCATTTGGTCTTGTATAATTTATATGAAAATAGCCTTGATGCTGGGATGGCGTCAAAAAGTGAATAAGTCCATTTTGTTGCTTTTTTACGTTTTCATGTTAATAAAACACATTTTACCCATCTCAAGTCTGTAATATACCGTGTGTGCTTTAAATATTATTTGCTAATTTTATTTTTAAAAATCATATCACAGTAATCACTGTAGAAAAAATGTGAAAAACTTGAAAGTTCAGACACAATATGTGACCCTGGAGCACAAAACCAGTCTTAAGTGTCAATTTTGTGAATGCATCATGCTGAATAAATAATCTTTCCATTGATGTATGGTTTGTTAGGATAGGACAATATTTGGTCGAGATACAACTATTTGAAAATCTGGAATCTGAGGGTGCAAAAAAATCTAAATATTGAGAAAATCATCTTTAAAGTTGTTCAAATGAAGTTCTTAGCAATGCATATTACTAATCAAAAATTAAGTTTTAATATATTTACAGTAGGAAATTTACAAAATATCTTCATGGAACATGATCTTTACTAAATATCCTAATGACTTTTGGCATAAAAGAAAAATCTATAATTTTGACCCATACAATGTATTTTTGGCTATTTGGCTACCCCAGCGACTTAACACTGCTTTTGTGCTCCAGGGTCACAAGTAGGGATGAATAATGCGTAATTGTTCATTTTTAAATGGCTTCATTTATTTTCCTTATGCAAATATGAATATAATAAATATGCATATCATTTTGTTCTTTCAGTATTAGCGTGTAATGTGACACTCACATGTTTTCACCCATTTAAAGATGTATTTGATGAGTTTGAGTTGTTGCTTTTAAAAAATAGTTCATTGTATTTTTGTTTTGTTTTTCTCAGAGGTATTTTCTGGTGGGCAGTAATAACGCTCCTGAAGATCGACCGCGAGATCTGCTCATTATTGATGATAAGGTGAGCTGCTTACAATCTTCACAAACAAGTCCGCATCAAATGGTCTGTTTTATTTCTTTTATATTCACTGTTTATATTCATTAAACCTTTTTTGGAATAAAACAAACTAACTTTATCCCTGATGTGAATTTATATAGCCTAATATATATAATATTTATTTATTTTCGTTTTAGCCATATCAGTCATTTTAGTTTTAGTCAAAATGATTGTTTTTGTCATTTTTATTAGTTTATTTTTTTTCTTTAGCTTTAATTAGCTTATTTCAGTTTTAGTAATTTTGTTATGTGCTTTTGCATTTTTTATTCGTTTTTGTTTTTTATATTTTAGATGTAGATTTAATTTGTTTATTTTAGTTTTAGTGTTAGTAATTTTGTTATTTTGTTGTTATTTTTTATTTTTTTTATTTAATTTATTCTAGTTTTAGTAATTTTATGTGCTTTTGTCTTTTTAGTTGTAGTTTTTTTTCTAAGTATGTATTTTTTCTATTTCTATGTAGCTTTATATTTAGTTTAGTTTTAGTAATTTTGTTGTGTGCTTTTGTCATTTTTATTTATTTTTTATATTTCTATTTGGCTTTCATTTATTTTTATTTCAGTTTTAGTTTTAGTAGTTTGTTTTTAGTTTTTTAATAGTTCTGTCTAGCATTAATTTGTATTTATTCAGTTTTAGTAATTTTGTTATCTGCTTTTGTAATTTTTGTAATTTTTTTATATTTCTGTTTAGCTTTAGATTTATTTCAGTTTTAGTATTTTTATCATTTTTATTGTTTTAATAGTTTTAGTAATTTTATGTTTTTGTATTTTTTTTTTAAATATTTCTATTTAGCCTTAATTTATATTTATTTCAAATTTAGCAATTTTATTCATTTGTCAGTTATATATATATATTTTATATATTTTATTTCATTTTATTAAGTTTTTCATGTAATATTTATATTTTATTCATGCATTTGGAAGATGCTTTTATCCAGAGCTATAAATGCATTCAAGCTATACATTTGATCACTTCATGCACTCCCCGGGAATCAAACCCATGTCTTTGGCACTGCTAGAACAACGCATTACTGTTTATGGAATGTTGATTTTGTTTAGGCTGTACTTAAATTAATGAAAACAATCTGAATAGTTTTAGTTAACAATAACAGCACTTTTCTGGTTCAGCGGGCTTGTGTTTGTCTGTCTGCACACACTCCTATTGATCTGAAGACGCTCCGAATCGTGTCCGAGTCAGCGTCTCCTCACACAATCACAATTACGCTGTGAGAAACTCAGTGACGATGATCTATCTGCAGGTCATGACCTACTTCTGCTGACACAAACCTCACTCTTAGTTGTGTTAGTCACTGAAATTGTGTCTTATGCAACCTCCATACGCCTCTAATCACCTTCTGCTGAGGGAGCGGCGTCGTGGAAGTAATAAGAAGTGCAAATTTAGTGCACAAACAAGTAGATCAGAACATTGATGTGTGTCATGTTTACGACACACCTGATAGATTCATGATGCTGTGTGGCGGCGGTTGATTATACTCTCACGTCTCGTCATTAGAGTGATGTGTTCGTCTCTAAATGCACTTTAAACATGAAAGAGAACGGAAATATTGCTGTTTACTGCACATTTAAAGCAATAGCTCACTTAAAAATGAACATTTGCTGGAAATGTGCTCACCCTCAGGCCATTCGAGATTAGAGTGAGTTTGTGTCTTCATCAGATTTGGAGAAATGCAGCATTGCATCAGTGTCTCAGCAATGGATGCTCTGCAGTGAATGGGTGCCGTCAGAATGAGAGTCCAAACAGCTGATAAAAACATCACAATAATCCACAAGTAATCCACAGCACTCCAGTCCATCAGTTAACATCTGGAGAAGACAAAAGCTGAAACAAATCCAGCATTAAGATGTTTTTAACTCAAATACGAGTTCATAATCCATAATAACACTTCCTCCAGAATGTTTGACATTCTGACGGCACCCATTCACTGCAGAGGATCCGTATATATACACCATTTTTTCAGTTTTAGTACATTAAGTTAAAGCAAAATGAGAAATGTTGCCTTTTATGTTTTCATTTCTTTTCAGTATTAGTTTAACTATAACAACCCTGGTAA
Source organism: Sinocyclocheilus rhinocerous (assembly GCF_001515625.1). Classification (NCBI taxonomy): domain Eukaryota; kingdom Metazoa; phylum Chordata; class Actinopteri; order Cypriniformes; family Cyprinidae; genus Sinocyclocheilus; species Sinocyclocheilus rhinocerous. The sequence continues at coordinate 622,721 of NW_015629527.1, forward strand.
ATGATTAAACTAATTAAACTAAGATTAATAGCAGCTGTGCAACAAAATTTATGTATAAGCCTAAATTTAAGATTTATGTGTTTGAATTGCATATTCAGTTTCCATGCATTTTGATTACACAGTTTTAACAAACTAAAAAACTTATTGTCAGATTTCTGTAATAAACTGAATGTGTTTTAAATTCACCATAACCAGATTTATGTTTATCATCAATAAATCCAGTTTGTTTCGATCTCATGCATTAAATGAGAATATTTAATATTGCTTGTCCCACATATTTACCCATGCTCATTCTTTTCAGATAAATGAATTTTCTGGTTTTCATATCGAACAGATTTATGCTGATTTTAAGCAATCTGAATAAATGCATTTTAAAAATATGATTATTTAAATAAAATGCAAATAGTTAATAATAAATCTAGGCCAGGTTTTTTTTAAGTGCAGAAAACTTTTATGTGCGACTGACAAAACATAGCATCACATTAAGTTTATGTAAAATTAAAAATGCATGGAAATTGTACATGCAATTCAAATACATAATTCGTCAATTGAAAGTATGGTCCATTATTAGTTCATGTTAACTGAATCAGTTAATTTATGTTTTAATTTATTTATTTTCCTATATTTTCACTTCTCTCTCACCAGCTTTATTAGTCGTGGAAGCCGGTGGCGCAAAATCATAAACAAACAAACTAATGTACTGTAATGAGACCTTACTGTAAAGTGTAAAACAACCACATGATTCACTGTCTTCTCTCGTGTCTTTCAGGTTTCGTGCGGTTTCTGAAGGGTTACTACATCGTGTTGATCACGTCGAAAAATGGCAGATATCGGCGGCCACTCGATTTATAAGATTGAAGACACGAATATGATCTACATTCCTAAAGACTCAGTGAGAGTCACACACCCTGATGAGGCCCGGTGAGTCCGTTTATATAATCATATGTTATCTTTACTGTAATTATTGTTTTTAGTGTGTTCTACAGAGAGTGACCAATAAGATCATTCGGATTTGGTCACATGTTCCGAAAGGACTGCTAGTGTACTGCATACTACATACTAAGTAGGCCTCTAAATGATCAACCTGAAAAAGTTGTTGTCTGATTGATAGTTTAGAGTTTTTATCCAGTAAAACTCTTTAAGTGTGATTGTAGAAAGGTCCAGCTTCAGCTCGAGCTTCACGAGTCAAATCTTGACTGATTTTTCTCAAGTAAAGGTCAGAATAACTGCAGTAATATCTCCAGATGAACACTTACTGGACTGAAGCAGCTCAGCTTTACTTGATTCTCCATCAATCATGTTTTAGAGTCTCAAATCTGATCCTCAGGATCTTTTGAGGAGCGTTTGTTTCCAGAAGCTTTACTTTCACTGTTCCTCAGCGGAGGAATGATCTTCACAAGCCTCCAGAACATCTCACATCTTCTGAGGAGACTTTCTTCATCTCTCAATCATTGCATTGCATTGCATTATATGTTTGGATCATTTCAATCTCATCTTACTGAGACAGATTACTGCAGATATAGAGCGACGACTGATATTTAGATCATTTTATGTCAGCATCTGATATACGGCTTTAAAGATCTCATTGATTTACAGTACAAGCATCAGAATTTCATCACTTTTGTCCATATTATTATCAGCACCTGCACCGAATTGAATATTTTTACTGTTTTCAGAGTCTCTAAATAAAATTGAGCTGTTTTGTCTTCATATCCTCATGTGTCGTCATAAGCATGATAAAAAATAAAAAAAAACACATCTCAACTTTTTTTTTTTTTTAGAATATTTAAAAAATATTTTGTACAAGGTTATAACTGTTACATTAAAAAAAAAATAGATTTTTTTTTCTGACTGTTATTTCATATGACAGGCTTTACAGGGTTAAATAGTTAATGATTTGTAGTTGCTATATTAGTGTTATTTTATCCAGTTATAGTATTATTTTGCATCCAATTTTGTGTTAAAATGTCTTAACTTGTAGCATTCAGAATAAATAATAGCTGTGTCCGAAACCGCTCCCTATCCACTATATAGTGCACTATATCACTATATATACCAGAACGACTTCATTCCCTACATTCGTTCACTACGTTTTACCCACAATGCATTCTGATTTCGAGTGTACAACTGATGTAAGCACTATTTTCCACAAAAGTTTGAATGCCGTTATTATTTCTGCTTTAATGTTTATTTCATGCATTATTTATATTAAAATATATTATGTAGGCATTAACTCAGTTTAATATTTTATTAATTTACCGAGGTGGCATCTTTGCTAATTTACAAAAAATGATGATAATTTGGTGGATATTTAAAAATGTTCGTTGGTAGCGTATTCATTAACGGTCGCCTGAGGGCGCTCTAAACGCAAAACGCTGCTCGGGAGAGCTTCAAAATACTACAAACAATAAATGCATACAATTATGAACACGTGTTAATGTGTGTTTATTTTTGTTGACCATTTTTAATAGTATTTAATGATTATGAACAAAGCAGTACAAAAGAAATTAATAATATACCATCAATGAAACCACAAGGTTGACGCGGAGGTATGTACGATTACAATATAAAGTAATTTTAAGTTTTATTGCTATTAATATTATTTTCTAAAATAAGGTACATGTAATATACAAGTACATATGACGAAGATGTTTCTCACGCGCAGTGTATACGTCACTGTCCGAATCCGTTCACTTCATTTCGTTCACTCCTTTCTGATATAGTCCACTCAGCTGCCATACACTATATGTGACCCTGGAGCACAAAACCAGTCATAAGTCTCACACACAGTATGTTTTGAGCGTGCATACTGCAGTAGTAGTGATAGTTAGTATGCTAGTATGCTGTTCAGACTGTTTCTTCAGGTTTTCCTCGCACACCGTGTCTGTCCTGCTGCGGTCGGTCACTCTGATCTCTGGATGCAATTCACACGTGTGTGTGTGTGTGTGTGTGTGTGAGAGTGTGTGTGTGTGTGGTGTGTGTGTGGGTGTGAGAGAGAGTGAGAGTGAGAGTGTGTGTGTGTGTGTGTGTGAGTGAGTGTGTGTGAGAGTGAGAGTGTGTGTGTGTCTGTGTGTGTGAGAGAGAGTGTGTGTGTGTGTGTGACGACAATAAAGTTTGTTATTCGTCACTCCTGATGTGTGTTAGAGCTTTACAGTAACACACCGTACTTTCAGAAGTACAGCCTGTAACTGTTGACTCATGTAACACGAGATACCGTTTACGTCTTTGTGTCCAATTTAGGTCGAGCGCTTCAATAACATTCCCTTTCCTTCACATCTACTCCTATTACATTGTATCTGAAGAATCTGAGTTGTTTCTTGCAAGCCACTTTCTAATAAAACAAAAACACCCAGCAAAAAGTACATTGTTATTATCTTGGTACTAGTAAACTAGTGGTTTTTAAAGTCTCTTCTGCTCACCAAGGCAGCATTTATTTGATCTGAAATACATTAAAAATTATGAAAAAGTATTACTGTGGCGAGGGGGGCGTGGTTCAGCGAAGTCTGCAGCGGGAGAGAGGGACGGGAGACGAGCGGTGAGTAAGTAGGTCAAGTGCAAAATGATGAACACCTGTGTCTGATTGCAGTAATTAGCCTGGAGAGACCGGATAAAAGGGCAGACTGGAGAACGTGGGGGGAGAGAGAGACTGGGACTCGTGGCCATCCCTTAGCCGGAGGAGGAGAGCCGACTGAACTGAGTTTATGCCCTGGGCAGATTGAGAACGCGCTGGAAGCGCCCTGTTTGTGTTTTGTTGAACTTTAAAGAAAGAAATAAAAGAGCCACGAGTCTCCAAACCGCCTACCTGAGTCACTTCCTCCTTCCCACTACGAACTTTGTTACACTGGTGCCGAAACCCGGGAAGGAAGTGATAACGCCGCCGCCGTCATGTCATCTCCGTCAAGTTCGCCGTTTGCGGAAGTCATCCACTCGCTCGCGGGCCTCCACCAAGAGCACCATCAAGCGCTGCTGGACATGAGGGAGGATCAGGAGCGTCGATTCCGGGCCCTCGTCCAGACGCAGCAGGAGGACCGCGAGCTGTTCCGGAGCTGGATAGACTGGGAGGTTCGGGCGGGGGAAAGTCCATCCGCCCCGGCCCTGCCAGCCCACCTGCCCTTGAACAAACTGAGCCCTCAGGATGATCCGGAGGTCTTCATCGACCTCTTTGAGAGGACCGCCGAGGCATGTCGGTGGCCCCGGACGAACTGGCCAGTGCGCCTCATCCCGCTGCTGTCAGGGGAGGCCCAGATGGCTGCACAGCAGCTGCCAGTTCAGAACCTCCTGGTCGCCCTCAAGCGAGCCATCCTCCAGCGGGTCGGCCGGAACCCCGAACAACACCGTCAGCGGTTCCGATCACTGGAGCTGGGGGAACACGGCCGGCCCTTCGTGATGGCTCAGCAGCTCCGGGACGCGTGCCGCAAATGGCCGCTGGCCGGGGGAAGCGACGTCGACCAGATCATCGACCGCGTGGTGCTGGAGCAGTTCGTCGCGCGGTTACCGACGAACACCGCGCAGTGGGTCCAGTGCCACCGGCCGGCGTCGCTGGACCTGGCCATTCAACTGGCGGAGGACCTCTGTGTGGATTATCGCAAGGTGAATGCGGTGTCGAAATTCGAAGCCTATCCAATGCCGCGGGTTGACGAGTTGCTGGATCGGCTGGGCTCAGCTCGCTTTTATTCGACACTGGACTTAACCAAGGGATATTGGCAGATCCCCTTATCGCCCTTATCCAAAGAAAAGACAGCCTTCACGACGCCGTTTGGATTACACCAATTTGTTACCCTTCCTTTCGGGTTGTTCGGGGCTCCGGCCACTTTTCAGCGGCTCATGGACAGAATCCTCCGCCCGCATGCCGCCTATGCCGCTGCCTATCTAGATGACATCATCATTTACAGTCAGGACTGGCAGCGGCATATGGCGCATCTGCGGGCTGTCCTACGAGCTCTGAGGGGGGCCGGGCTGACGGCCAACCCGAAGAAGTGTGCGGTTGGGCGGGTGGAGGTAAGGTATCTGGGCTTCCACTTGGGTCATGGGCAGGTGCGTCCCCAAATTAATAAGACGGCGGCAATTGCGACCTGTCCGAGGCCCAAGACCAAAAAGGAGGTGAGGCAGTTCCTGGGGCTGGCAGGATATTATAGGAGGTTTATCCCTAATTATTCGGACCTTACCAGCCTGTTGAAAACAGTTGTGCTGCACAATATTTGTGTGGAAACCGTGATACGTTTCATTTTTCAGGATTCACAGATGAACAGAAAGTTCAGCATTTATTTAAAACAGAAATCTTTGTAACATTATAAACGTCCTTATTGTCACTTTCGATGAATTTAACGCATCCTTGCTGAATGAAAGTATTGATTTCTTTCAAAAAATGGTAGTGTAACAAAAATATTGGGCGGCACAACTGTTCTCAACATTGATAATAATCAGAAATGTTTCTTGAGCAGCAAATCAGCATATTATACTGATTTCTGAAGATCATGTGACACTGAAGACTGGAGTAATGATGCTGAAAATACAGCTGCGCATCACAGAAATAAATTACAGTTTAACAGATATTCACATAGAAAACAGCTATTTTAATTTATAATAATATTTAACAATTTTTAATGTATTTTGGATCAAACAAATAATATCTTGATGAGCAGAAAACACTTTTTAAAATATCTAAATCATTCCAGACTTTATGTTAGTGTAGGCCCAGTTGGTTAATGATTATATCATGAACAAATTCAGACTAGAATGTTTTAATTTGCTGTTTTTTTCCACAGATATGTGAGAATCTTCCAGAATGTGCATCTGTCCAGTAACTTCTACTTCAGGTGAGCGTGTGATTCTTCATCTGTCCGTCTTGTCCTTTATCTCAGAGCCCTTTAGAAAGCGTCTCGTACTCATAATACCGTGACCTCGAATCACTTCCAGATCATTGTAATGGAAATATGATTTCTTGAGCTCCTCAGATGCGCCGCTCATGTGGCCTTATTTGTCCTTTTCCCCGTTTCTTTCCACCGATCTGGCCGTAACATTTTCTCCTCCGTCTCTTGGTTTTAGGAAAGAAGTGTATTACAGCAGCTGAAGTCATTTCAGTCGAATAATAATACAGATAATCAGACAGCAGTCCTGAAACCTGTTTGAACATTTATAAATGTCTGAATGTTGTATTAGATCACAAAATATATAAAGCCCCATTTATTGTCAAGAAGACGTTCGACAAAACAATCTTGAAAATTGATGCACATGTACTTTCTTTTTTTATTGGGTTTCATCATAGAGAAAAAGAATACATTTGTAAGAACTTTAATCTCAGACTTTAATGAGACCTCCTTCATTAAAAAATAAATAAGCAATATATATATATATGTATGTGTGTGTATATATATATATATATATATATGTGTGTGTGTGTGTATTTATATACAGTGGGTACGGAAAGTATTCAGAATTGATATTGCTAATATTTCTATTATGTTTTTTATTTAATTTTACTTAATTGTTTTCTGTTTTTAACTTTAATTTTAGTTTGTGTTTTCGCGTTTTTTTTGTACTGTTTTTTTTTTAACTTTTTAAAAAAATTTTATATAGTTTTTTTATATTAGTTTTAATTTTAGTTATAGTTATTTTAGTACTAAAACTAAATAAAATCTTTAAAAATTCTGTTTTTAACTTTAATTTTAGTTTGTGTTTTTGCGTTTTTTGTACTGTTTTTTTTTTTTTTACTTTTTAAAAAATGTTTATATAGTTTTCTATATTAGTTTTAATTTTAGTTATAGTTATTTTAGCACTAAAACTAAATAAAACATTTTTTTTTCTGTTTTTAACTTCAATTTTAGTTTGTGTTTTTTTGTACTGTTTTTTTTTTTTTACTTTTTAAATTTTTTTTATATAGTTTTCTATATTAGTTTTAAATTGAGTTATAGTTATTTTAGTACTAAAACTAAATAAAATTTCAACTAATTGAAAATGAGAAAAGCTGACTTGGTAAATAGCTGAAATAAAATAAGTTTAAATCTATATTTTATTTCAGTCGACATTTACTTTGTTTCAAGTAACAAATTTTTTTTTTTTATGATTTGAGTAAAGAAATTTATGTGTGTGTTTGTGGGTGTGTAGAGTAAAATGTTGTCATAAATAATCTGAAAAAGAAATAAATTGCTGTAATATACACTGCATTTTTAATGTACTTGTGAATAAATCGGTAGATCTGGGAAAAATATCATATATCAGTCCCTAAAATTATTCACCCTTAATTAACTTTATTGATATGACTTCATCATCATTACTAATAATATTATTTGTATATAATTTTTTTGCATTTGATTTATTAGCGAGGGCTTTACATACATGCCATTGATCAAATCAGCTCATCAGTCTCATTTCATTTCTGTCATGTTAGCTGTATTTTAATCTTCTTTTAACTTTCACGTTAAATCAGTTTGACCTACAAAACAGCAAAGCAAGCAGAAGTTAGTTAGTTAGTTAGTTGTGTGATCTCAGCCGGAAATGTATTTGCTTCAGAAGTTTGTTGTTTTTTAACTTTATTTATCAAAATAAAAAAGTTGTATTTTTTGTATTTGATTTATTCAAATACAGTGTCCCACTGGTGAATGAAGAAAACAATAGGAGCGCTGATAAATTGAACACGTATTTATTTTGTATGTGGCCGGGCTCTGTAAATGAGATGTGGCTGAAATAATTGCGTGTGAGCGCTGATGAACTTCTGTGTGTCTCTAAAAGAGTTCATTCGGTGGGCTTCATCTCTAAGCAACATGCTGTCTGTCACCTAGCAACAATGAAAGCTGCATCCCGCTGCTCGACACACATGAGAAGCGTGATTATTTCTGCCATGAGTTCATGTGACGCTTTGACCCTTTGACCTTTGACCTGTAGTTACAGCTACGACCTGAGCCATTCGCTGCAGTATAACATGACGCTGCTACAGATGCTGTGTGACGCTTGAGAAACTGAGGAGCTCAACACCAGCGGCAGACAGGACAGCTCTGACATCTTCGAGGAGGAGGGACTCCCCACTCAAGGTATGCTTTCTTACCAGGATTTTATTTTATTTTATTTTATTTTATTTTATTTAAATGTATTATTGTTTTTTATTTATATTTGATATATATTTTATAGTGGTTTTTGTTTTTATTTGCTTATTTTATAATATTTGTAACTATTTTTATATTTTATTTGGTTTGATTATTTTATTTCTTAATTTATATATTTATATTTGATATATGTTTATAGCATTTTGAGTAGCACTGTAATTAAATTAAATTAAATATTGTTTTATATTTATATTTAATATATATTTTACAGTGGTTTTGGTTTTTATTTGCTTATTTTATAATATTTGTAATTATTTTTATATTTTATTTGGTTTGATTATTTTCTTAATTTATATATTTATATTTGATATATGTTTTATAGCATTTTGAGTAGCACTGTATTTTTTTTAAATTTTATTTCTTTTTAATTTTGTGTTTAAACAATTTTTAAACAATTTTATTTTCCTTTATTATTTATTCTGTTCTTTTTTTATTTTGTATATTTATATATTTGATAGAACTCTTCATTCAGGTTTGAGTAAATGATGACGGAATTTAAAGTTTGTGGGTGAACTATCCCTTTAAAGTTTTTTCCCCCTTTTTTCCCACCTTTTTTAAAAATGAAATAATACTCTAATTCTAAATAAGAAACTAAATCTGCCAGCAGGTGGCGGTAAATGTCTTTATGAGTCTTTCATTCATTCGATTCGTTCAAACAGATGATTCATTCAGGAATTCAGTAAACGACTCTCTTTATGAATGGGGCTTTGATTCATTGATTCACACGATTCGTTCAAAATGCGGATTCATTCAGAAACTAAACACCGCTGTGTTGCTGACAGATGCACAACAGCTCTACTGTGGCTTTAGGTAATATTTTTGTTTGCAAAACAGACAATATTGTGTTTAAAATATAACACAATATTAACTTCATATTTACAGAACTGTTGTATGAAATCACATTTGCATTCGGGACAAACGGCACTCGCGTGGTATTGCTCTCGCTGCTCGTGTGAAATCGATTATCATATGATATAAATATAAGACAAAAACTCATACAGGAGCATTTTTGCCCCAGTATCTTGTATTTTAGGACATAACTGCATTTATGAAGTTGTTGCCCTCTGCATCATTTTTTGTCAGCAGCCAACTATATGAAATATTTTAATCGCGTTATTTTTCATAACTAATTAATAAAGTTAACGTGTTAAACTGACAGCCTCGTGTTTGTGTTTGATTAACGAGCCGTATGCTAAGTATGTGTGGAATGTTCATCTGCTGGAGAAGGCTTCGTTCATCCTGATTGGCTGCTCTACATCATTCACGGATGCTGCGGCCAATCCAGTATCCTCTTATATGAGGTTTTTATAGATGATGTTCGGTTGTTGTCTCAGATCCGTCTCCGTCTGTCTGTGGTCTGTAGTGCGTGTGAATGTTTTCATATAGATGAATCTCTGAGCCCGTTTCACACTGATGCACCTTGATGTGTGTGTATGAGATACTACAACAGCAGCTGATGCGCACAGTGTAGTCAGCACTGTTTATTTATCACGGGAGTGATCTAGTTTTATAATTGCTTTCCACATGTCATGCTGCAAAAATACAGCTAAAACCTACTTTAAATTTTTTTTTGTGTGTGTGTATCCTTCTGCAAAATACAATTGAAACCTATTTATTTATTTATTAATATTAATATTTTATTATTTTTAATAATAAAAATTGTTTGTTTGTTTGTTTACCCTTATGCAAAATTGTTAAAACCAACAATTTTATTTCATTTATTTTATTCCATTATTTTAATTTTTGTTATTTTGTACCCTTCTGCAAAATAGTTAACAACAAATTTATTTAATTTTTTCCATTATTTTTCTTTTTCTCTTACGTTGTGCCCTTCTGCTAAATAATACATTTTATTTTTTATTTTATTTTAATGTACTCTTCTGTAAAATACAGTTTTACAAAACCTACTAAATAGAAAACTTTCTTTTATTATTTTTTGTTTTATTTTGCACCCTACCACAAAATACAGTTTTTTATTTTAAATTTTTATTTTGTAATTTTTTTATTTACCCTTCTGCAAAATACAAACTTTGTAAATTATAACAAAAATTATTATTATTATTTTTTTTTTAGTTTTGCAACCTTAGCTAAATACATTTATTTTATTATAAATAAATAAATAAATTTAAATAAATAAAATAAATACATTATTATTTATTTTTACAATTATTTATACATTTTTTAATTTTAAATTATTTTTATTTATTTTTTTTTTTTTAATGTTTTACCCTTTTGCAAAATACAGTTAAAACCTATTTTATTTTATTTTGCAAAATACAGCTAAAACTCCCTTCTTCAACTTCAACTCCAACTTCAACTTTATTGTCACTCTTCCACATACACAGTATACAGAAGAACGAAATATCGTTTCTGACGGACCAAGGTGCAAAGACACTGACAAAACAAGTATACACACATGTTCATGACAACAGGTATCAGACATAAGAGCACATTAAATATAACGAGCAATAAACATGACGAGCACAATAAATATAACAAGGCAGAAGTGTTAAATAAGGTAGAAATGTGAAAATTGTGGGAATGTAAGAAATGTTAGATCAAACCGTGCATAGAAATCATTCAACAAGTCAGGGAGGTGGGTGTCACTGTTGTTGGCATGTGGTGTGATTTTATAATCTGTTAGGGCCTGGATGCCCTGCCACATGCGTCTGGTGTCCTTAGTATCACAGAAGTGGTTGTTAATTTTCTGTGCATACTGGCGTTTTGCTTTCCTGAAGGCCTTGGAAAGCTGAGCTCTTGCTGACCTGAGAGGCCCTTCCACCCCAGCAATACTACTTCTGATAGTATTACATGGTTTCTAGCTGATCTAAGCTGCTTTGGAGGGTTTATCATCTCACTTTGAACCAGCAACAAACCAGTTACCTTGTTCCAGAAACCAGCTTGACATCAGCTGTTTTTCAAGCAGAAAGTTCAGGAGGGTCAAAACTGAACAAAAAGGTACACAACGAGCTGAAAGAACACACAGAGAGAGAAATTATCATCCGGAGAGAGTCTGGCGCTGTTGATTGCTGTGTGGCGTAATGCTTTCTCTCTGTGAGGAGCCTGAAGCAGCGGTGAAGGGGTTCACGGATGTCAACAGTGTTTTAACAGAGCGATGGAGACGCTCAATAATCTCAGAGCCTAATGCATTCAAAGGAGCAAGAGAAGAACTGAGAAGCACACAAAACACTTGAGAAATCAAAGGTTGGGGTCAGTAAGATTTTTTTGTTTATTTAAAGTAAGCTGTTCATTTATTACAGAAAAAATGCAATCAAAGTCATCAGAGTCTAAAAATATACAAAATGTGGAGAATCAAAACCTACTTTAAATTTAATAAATTTATTTTTAATTTATTTTAACTTAAAAATTTTATTTATTTTAATTTTTAAACTTTCAATTAATTTTTTTAACGTTTCTTTCTTATTTTAATTTAATTTAATTTAATTTAATTTAATTTAATTTTTATTTATTTATTTTATCTTATCTTTGATTTTCAGAGCTAAAAAAAACCTAATGTCAAATCACAAGGCTGTCCGAAAACTCAATTACAGTTCGAAGTCAAATGAATTAAGTATTTGGATGTCCTAGTAATTGCTGTTTGTGTACTAAAGTAGAGAAGTAAGTGTATTTAGACAACTCTAATTGTAGTACGCACTTGCAATAAGCTCTTCACTTCACAGTACGGGAAGTATGCAAACACAGCCAGCAGTCTTAAAAATATATACAAAATGCAGAGAATCCTTTTTAATTTAATTTTAAAATATTTGTTCTTATTATTTTTTATTTCTTACCCTTCTGCAAAATACAGTTAAAACTATTTATTTCATTTTATTTATCTTTGATCTTCAGAGCTTTTAATTATTTACATTTTTTTCATTATTTTTTATTTCGTACCCTTCTGCAAAATGCAGTTAAAACATATTTATTTAATTTTTCTTAATTGTTATTTTATTTGATCTATCTTTGATCTTCAGAGCTTTTAATTATTTTAAATTTTCCATTATTTTTTCATTATTTTTTCATTATTTTTTATTATTTTTTATTTTATTTATCTTTGATTTTCAGAGATTTTATTTATTATTTTATTTTATACCCTTCTGTATTTTATTTTATTTTATTTTATTTTATTTCAGAGCTAAAAACACACCCCATGTCTGAATATGTGTATTTCTCTACTATATAGTATGCAAGAAGAGTCTTCAAAATATACAAAATACAGAGACTCGAATCCTACTTTATTTAATTTAATTTAATTTTAATAATTGATACTTTTTTACGTTTTTATTAGTGCTGTCAAACGATTAGTCGCATCCAAAATGAAAGTTTTTGTTTACATAATGTATGTGTGTGTATACTGTGCATATTTATATATCCAAACACATGCATGTATATATTTAAGAGAAATATGTTGTTTATATATTAAATATATTTATATATAATATAAGAATATTAATGTATATACATGTAAATATTTTCAAAATATATACTGTATGTGTGTGTATTTATATATACATAATAAATATACACAGACAGGACACATACATAAAAACTTTTATTTTGGATGCGATTAATTGTGATTTTTATTTAATTTAAATTAATTTATTTTATTTTATGCAAAATACAGTTAAAACCCACTTATGTTATTTTTCATTGTTTTTTAACAATAAACTTTTTTTTTGTTATTTTTCAACAATATTTACATATTGTTACATTGTATGGGTCAAAATTATAGATTTTTCTTTTATGCCAAAAATCATTAGGATATTAAGTAAAGATTATGTTCCATGAAGATATTTTGTAAATTTCCTACCGTAAATATATCAAAACTTAATTTTTGATTAGTAATATGCATTGCTAAGAACTTCATTTGAACAACTTTAAAGATGATTTTCTCAATATTTAGATTTTTTTGCACCCTCAGATTCCAGATTTTCAAATAGTTGTATCTCAGCCAAATATTGTCCTATCCTAACAAACCATACATCAATGGAAAGCTTATTTATTCAGCTTTCAGATGATGCATAAATCTCAATTTCGAGAAATTGACCCTTATGTCTGGTTTTGTGCTCCAGGGTCACATTTGTTGCGTGCTGATATCAGATGCTCTTTATCTCTGTGTGTTCAGGTGTGATTATGTAACGACCGTTTGCTCTAAAGCTGTTGGCCGTTAAAGCTTCACTAAGCTCTCTGTGATGCTTTATGATGGGGAAGATACTGACGTGTTTCAGCTGCTCGTTTAACGATTAAACTACAGCCAAGCTGTCTTTGAGAAAGTATTTCACTACACTACAGGATACTCACAAAAGTCTGTGTAATTGTGTTGAAGCTACTAAGGGAATGTTGTACTTATTGTAAGTATTATTTATAAATCTTTGATTATTTATCTTTGAGTTTCAGAGCTGAAAACATACCCCATGCCTGAATATGTGTACTTCTCGACCATAAAATATGCAAAAAGTAGTGTGTCAAATCACTAGGCCGCCTGAAAACTCAAATACATTTTGAAGTCAAGTGAATATTATTTTTGATATAATTTATATAAAACTCGGGTTTTATATAATTTATATAATTTTCATGTATATTAAATTTTAAATTAAATTATTTCATATTATTTTTTAATTTTATTAAATTTAATTAAATGTTTTTTTATTTAACTTTATTTTAATAAATTTAATTGATTTTTTATTTACATTTCTAATTTTTTAAATATTTTTTTTATTAAAAGATACTTATTTTAATTCCTATTATTAAATATTATTTATTATTTCATTTTATTTAATTTTTTATTTAATTTTTTTTTTTTAAAGATTTTTAATTAAAAGCTACTTATTTTGTTTTATGTTATATGTCTTTGATTTTCAGAGCTCAAAACATACCCCATGTTTTAATGTTTTTTTTACTTTATTAAATGTTTTTATTTTATTTTGTACATTTTATTAACATAAAAAACATTTAATTAAATTACTATTTTAAATATTTTTTGTTTACATTTTAAATTTTTTAAATATTTTTTTTTAATTAAAAGCTACTTTTAATTTTCATTATTATTTGTTTTTTTTTGTACCCTTCTGCAAAATATAGTTAAAACCTACTTTTTTAATTTCATTATTATTTTTTTTTATTTAATAAAATTTAATCTTTGATTTTAAGAGCTGATAACATGTCTGATTATGTGTACTTTTCTATAGCATGTAAAACGAGTATGTCAGGTGATTTGTGCTCGTATTTTCAGGGCGATGTGGCGAACGCAGATCATCCACGACGCCTCTGTCATGTCGTTGACGGCGGGCAGTTTCTCCTCCTGTGTTCAGGTCCGAGGCTCGGTTCCTCTGCACTGGTCTCAGGACATCTCCACCATGATGCCCAAACCGCCCATACGCCATAAGAGCCACTTCCTGTCCATTACCTCACAACTACTTCCTGTTTATCAGCTCAAAACTGAGCCTTCACCCTCCTTCAGGACATGTAGGGATGCTTTCTAGAAGAGAAAGGCTGTGTTTAAATGCATTTATCTGCTAAAGGTTTGTTTGGAAGTTTTTTCGGCGCTCAAAGCTACAGACATTAATATGTTGTTTAAATGTGCAATGTTAGATTTGAACATTCAGAAAGTGTGTCCTGTATAAAAACATCCAATCAGACCCTGAAATGCCAGATTTTGCATACGGATGTTTTCACTGTCCTGGTTTATATAGATGAACTGTCTCTGACCCCAAAGTCAGACAAAACAAAGTGCGCCCGTTTCACACTGATGCACATTCATATATGTGTGTGTGTGTGTGTGTGTGTGTGTGTGTGAGTGTGAGTGAGACCATTACGCCTATGGAGAGTCCCCACAAGGATAGCTGACCAGACATGTGTGTGTGAGTGTGTGTGTGGGTATGTGAGTGTGTGTGTGTGGGTGTGTGTGTGTCTGGACTGTTGATTTATCATGGGTGTTGTCTAGTTTTACAGTTGCTAAACACATGCCATGCTGCAAAATACAGCTAAAACCTAATTTTTTTTAAAAAATTTTTATTAATTTCTAATTTTATTTATTTTAATACATTTAATATGAATTTATTTTATTTTAATGTTTACATTTTTTTTGTTATAAATAATTTGTATACCCTTCTGCAAAATAGTTAAACCAACTACTTATATATTGTTTTTCTTTTAAAAATTATTTACTTTTTTCATCCTGCTGCAAAATATAGTTAAAATCTATTTTATTTTATTCATGACAGTGATCTAGTTTTACAGTTGTTTTCCTCATACCATGGTGCAAAATACAGTTGAAACCTACTTTTAATTTTAATTGAATTGTTTAAAATGTATCTATTTATGTATTCTATTTTATTTTGTACAGTTACAAATACAGTTAAAACATACTTATTTTTATTTATTTTTGTACCTTCTGCAAAATACAGTTGAAACCTTTTTTTTTTTTTTTTTTTTTTTT
>NW_015629527.1:638820-640969 GCF_001515625.1 Sinocyclocheilus rhinocerous
CCTTTTTTTTTTTTTTTTTTTACGCTTCTTTTTTAAAACCTTCTCATTTTTTTATTTTAATTTTTAATTAAAAAAAATCTTTTTCACCCATCTGCAGAATAGTTAATAGTTATTTTTTTATTTTAAAATTATTTGATATTTTATTGTGTACCCTTCTGCTGAATTTTATTTTATTTTATTAATTTTTTTTAACCAGCTTGATATGAGCTGTTTTTTCCTTCAGGAGGCATTCTGGCCCAGTTTAATGTTGTGAAGTTTCTTCTTTGAGAGTTTTCTTATGTCCACTTGGATATATACGTCACCATACAGAAGAAAAGATCTCTTGCTACTTTTAAGTTCACCTCTACCGGAACATCATTTGTTTCTTCTGGTTTTTAGAGGTGTTAGCAGATTCATCTTCTCTTGCTTTATCTCGATCTTGTTGCTGCTGAACCCATTTCACCGCTTCTCAGCCAGAGCAAGATGACATTTCATATGTACAGCGGCTCATGCTGATCCAGCTGTGCGCTCGCTGCTTATCTTAGATTGGTTACCGCCAGCGTCCTCAACCGTGCATGTGCGTGTTTGCTCGGGTTCGACATGGTCTTTTTGCTTCAAATAGAAAATTCCTGTCCAACACAAATTGGACGTGTCAAGTCACGAGTCGTGCTTGTGATGCGTCAGTGCTTTGAAAACATCGCACAGCTGCAGTTTGTTATTGGCAGGACATCGACACATTCAAATGTGAGGGGGAAAAAGTGGGAAATATGACATAATTAAGTTATAATTTGACTTTTTTGTCATAATTATGAGTTTTTATTTCAGAATTATGACTTACTGTAACAATTTCGACTTTATCTTATAATGATGACTTAGTATGTCAATTCTGATTCAATATTGTAAATAACTTTGTTATAATAATGACCTTTATCTCATAATGATAACTTAGTATCTCATAATTTCAGCTTGATATCATAATTATGTTATTTTATGCCATAATGACTTTTGTCTCTGAAAGATGTCTTGGTATCTCTTAATGATTTAGTACCTGTATCTCAATTTTGACTTAATATCATAATTATGACATTTTGTCATAATAATGACTTATCTCATAATTCTGACTTAGTATCTCAATTCTAACTTAGTATTATAATTGACTTTTTATGTCATACATTTTTATGTTTTTGTTTCAACTTATCATAATTAGGCCTTTTCATGTCATAATGACTTTAATTTCATAATTATGACTTAGTATCTCATAATTTTGACTTAATATTATAATTATGGCTTTTATGCCATAATATTGACTTTTGTCTCTGAAAGATGGCTTGGTATCTCATAATTTTGACTTAATATCATAATTATGACTTTGGTCTCAGAATGATGACTTGGTATCTCATAATGATGATTTAGTATCTCAATTTTGACTTAATATCATAATTATGTAATTTTGTCATAATAATGACTTATCTCATAATTCTGACTTAGCATCTCAATTCTGTCTTAGTATTATAATTGACTTTTTATGTCTTACATTTTTATGTTTTAAAATTTTTATGTTTATGTTTCAACTTATCATAATTAGGCCTTTTCATGTCATAATGACTAATTTCATAATTATGACTTAGTATCTCATAATTTTGACTTAATATTATAATTATGGCTTTTATGCCATAATATTGACTTTTGTCTCAGAATGATGACTTGGTATCTCAAAATGATGATTTAGTATTTAAATTTTGACTTAACATCATAATTATGTAATTTTGTCATAATTAGTGCTGTCAACGTTAACGCATGCGATTAATTTACAATCCTCAATGCGTTAAAATAATTTAACGCAATTAACGCAAAATTACTGAAGCACAATTTCTATTCTAACCCTTTAACCCAATTTTGCTTCTCTGCTCGCGATCAGATCATTTTAAGCCGCTAAACTCCGGGAAAGTTTTCAGTCCAATGATCCAGTAAGTGAATGCATTCAAACAATCCGTCCAAAACAGCGCTAATATAAAGGAAACCAGGCTGATTGCATCAGAGATTGCAGAGAGAACAGAGACTCATGTTGCGTTTTCAGTGAATTATTCATTCCGGTGTGTTTTGCTTTAAAACACGAGCTCTGTCATATTCTGTGATTGTCTCTGAAGAGCGCGAGCCCTCACATGTCACA
>NW_015629527.1:641142-646114 GCF_001515625.1 Sinocyclocheilus rhinocerous
GAAGACTGCAATCAAGGTAAAGACGATTGCGGTGGCGTACAGGAGTCGTACAGTACAGTAAGCACGCGTGAGTCTGTTATATTAATGCGTGGACGCACTGATCGCACATTGTATTTATGCGCAGGCACAGACATTTCCGTACATTCACGTTGTTTCCACACATTCACGATAATGTTTTGATTTGTCATGTGTATTTTGCTGTTTAGTTATTCTAAATGGATCCGTGTACTGTAGTAGGTATATGCAGTCAGCAGGCGGTTGTTTTAGGGTTTTTTTGGCATCTCCATGTGGTCCTGTTCGGTATCGCAACTTGGCTTCTCTAAAATGTAAAAAAGCTCTTTGCTGTTGCACTGTACACATACTATTCAAATCAGAAAGAATTTTTTTTCTTTTTTTTTTCTTTCATATGTGCTTATATGGTCTCCTTATATCATTTGGTTCTTTGGTGTCCTTTTGGAGTTTCTAAGTGTCCTTTTTTGGAAAGACATCTAAATTTATCTTGAAAAAAGCTTGCAGAAAATACAGATTTTTGAGAATCACCCTTCAATCTTTTGGTTTACTTTGCTGGATATAGCAAATTATGACAAAATAAACATTTGAAGTCAGATAAATGGCCTATGCTTAATTTCATGAAGTGTGCGATTAATCGTGATTGATCACAGAAAAAGGGTGTGATTAATTCGATTACCATTTTTAATCGATTGACAGCCCTAGTCATAATCATGACTTATCTCATAGTTATGACTTAGTATCTCAATTCTGACTTAGTATTATAATTGGCTTTTCATGTCATAATAATGACTTTTATCTCAATGATGACTAGGTATCTCATAATTTAGACTTATGATAATGACTTTTCATGCCACAATAATGAATTTATCTCATAATGATGACTTAGTATCTCATAATTTTGACTTATGATAATGACTTTTCATGCCACAATAATGAATTTATCTCACAATGATGACTAGGTATCTCATAATTTTGACTTATGATAATGACTTTTCATGCCACATAATGAATTTATCTCATAATGATGACTTAGTATCTCATAATTTTGACTTAATATTATAATATTATAATAGTACCTCATACCTCATTTTATCTCATGTGACTTTGTATCTGTAAGTACCGTATTGACCCGAATATAAGACGATGTTTTTTTCTTGGAAATACATCTGAAAAAACGCGGTCGTCTTATATTCAGGGTCTAGACTTTGACATGTCAATAATACACCCACAACACTAGGTGGTGCCAAATACGCATAAAACGAGTGTGCCATGAAATACGTAATGTAATGCGTGTTGGAAAGATCGCCAGTAAAAACAAAAGAAAAAGAAAACATTACAGCTGCATGAGTCGTGACTGTCAAGTTAGCCTGATGGCACCAAACTCCCTTTGTGATTTTAAAACGTAAGACAGTACCCAGATTTGAAGACTACAGTAAGATTTAACTTCTACTCTTAATAAGATTTTGGTAGGCTACTATTAGATGGATAGCCTAAATGTCCTAATTCAGATGGGCTACCTGTTTTTTATTATTTTTTTTTTTTTATGGTATATCAAAAAGTGTATATTTTTAAAATGTGATTGTTGGTACATTTTACCAGTTTTTACCATACTTTCAAAACAAAAATTAAAATAGGAAAAATATGCAATATGAAAATAATTGAAGACAAAATGTGTTTAACTGAGAAAAAACAAGATTTGGTTTTTAAAAAGCCTTTTTCCAAAAGGTACATCTGGAAAAAGGGGAGGGGAGGTCGTCTTATAATAAGGGTCATCTTATATTCGGGCCAATACGGTAAATAAGCACAATTACTAGAATAATAACTTTTAAGACAATCCCATTTACTTTTTTTCTCACTTTTTGGCAAATTAAACTGATCCAATAGCACAAATACGGTCAAAAACAGCATGTTGATCTAATTTTTTAAGGAACCAGTTTAAGAAGAATCAGTTTTCTCCTGTGCATTTTATCAAAAATGACACTCGGATACGACCCGAAGTTCTTAGTTATGATAAATTGTATGTGATTTTCTTCATTTCCAGACTCCTCATCCTCTGCACTTACTCATCTTTCTAATACATTATGAAATTTGCCCGATGCAATGTTCTTCTGTCAGAAGATGATGAGGGTTCATGAAGAATGTTTTCTGTAATTAGGTCAGTTCGATATAGGTTTAAAACAGCACTCACACAAAGGGCTTCGAGGATAACAGATATTGATTTTCCGCTAAACAAAAACGGGAGAGAAGTTGTTACGCAAGGCTCGATTCTCGGCCATCTTTCGTTGATTGTTTGGGGTGCTGCGAGGAGATGAGACACAGTTTTTCTCTTTCATCGCTAGCATGCGTCACGCTGCTATCTCCATGAGCTTTGTCTGACCTTCTGAAGGACTTTTCAGTGCTCAAGCATTTGATTATGCCGACGTTGAATGCGCTTTGTGTGGTGTTAATGAATCCATGTAAAAGGGAGATTTGTATATGCGAGAGAACCTCGTTCTCATAACCTACTTCCAGGAGTGTTTTGTGTGTTGTGCTCACACAAAGGGCTTCGAGGATAACAGATATTGATTTTCCGCTAAACAAAAACGGGAGAGAAGTTGTTACGCAAGGCTCGATTCTCGGCCATCTTTCGTTGATTGTTTGGGGTGCTGCGAGGAGATGAGACACAGTTTTTCTCTTTCATCGCTAGCATGCGTCACGCTGCTATCTCCATGAGCTTTGTCTGACCTTCTGAAGGACTTTTCAGTGCTCAAGCATTTGATTATGCCGACGTTGAATGCGCTTTGTGTGGTGTTAATGAATCCATGTAAAAGGGAGATTTGTATATGCGAGAGAACCTCGTTCTCATAACCTACTTCCAGGAGTGTTTTGTGTGTTGTGCTCTAATTTGTTTATAGGTTTGTAACTACAGAGTTAGATTGTAGCCTGCTGCTCAGCGCAGACTTATGACCCACATAGTGCACATTGATTTGTCTTAAATGGTTCAAGTCATGTTCATATGGAAGCCCATTTCAAGTAAGAACAAATAATCAAAATTATAACATAAAAAGTCAAAATTATGAGATACAAAGTCATAATTGGCACCAAGTTAATTTTGATATCCTAAGTCATAATTATGACCAAATTAAAATTATGAGATACTAAGTCATAATTATAACATGAAAGTCAAAAATTTAAAATGCTGTCATTATTATGATTATGAAAAAGTCAATATTATGAGGTACTTAGCCGTTATGCCATAAAAAGCCAAACTATGAGATGCTAAGCCATAATTATAACAAAAAGTCAAAATTATGAGATACTAAGTCAAAATTGTGACAAAAGTAAAAAATGTAAGATGCTAAGTTGTAATTATGACGTAAAAAGTCAATATTATGAGATACTTAGTCGTTATGACATAAGCCAAATTATGAGATGCTAAGTCATTATGAGATGCTAAGCCATAATTAAAACAAAAAGTCAATGCGTCATCATTATGACTAATCTCATCATTTCAATCTTTTATCAAATTATATAATGTTACGTCATTTTGACTTAGTAAGTTTTAATTCTTGTGTAAAAAGTCAATTTTGACAGTCATTATTATTTACTAAGTCATAACTGAGATAAAAGATTAAAATTGAGATGCTAGGTGAGGACATAAAGGTTCTAATTATTAAAAAAAAAGTCATAATCTCATATCATAATGACAAAGTGATAAATTAGGAGTTACTATTTTTTACTTTTTATTTAAAAGAGCTGATTGAAATATTATCTTTGGCATCAGCTGGTCTTTGAAGGACACGTTTTGTAGGACCCAGGAAAACATTTGCAATTTTTTTCACACATACAACTGCCATGAAATGCCTTTAGAAGCTGATATGGGAATAAACTTAAATGCAGACAAATCTAACTGAAATAAAGCTGAAAACAATTTTTTGATATTTGATTTTTTTCTGGTAATTTGACACATGATGTGAAATGTGAACTCATTTGCTTTAAAATGACTCTGAATTCATGTCATCCTGACCATGAATCTTATGACTGTGAATCACTTCTGTAAAGAGCTGTTCTTATTAAAATGCTCTTTCTCTCTCTCAGTGGACCAGGCCGACCCGTACGCTCACATCGCTGCTCTTCACTTCGATCAGATGCTGCAGAGGTTTGGGTCGCCCATCATCATCCTCAACCTCGTCAAGGTGAGATCCAGTATTTCCCCTTCCAGAATCTCCACATCCTCCATTTCACTCCAAAGTCAGGAGGAAATTTTACTTTGCGTTAAGAGAAATCACCAAAATGTCAATATTGTAGCACTGTAATATTGATTGTAAAACATGTTAGTGATCAGTTCTATTTTTTATTCCTTTTATAAGGACAAACTTTGAAAGACATGTTTTGTACGATGGACTCAAAAAATTTTTTAACACGCATACAACTAAAGAATTTTAATAGTTATAAATATTACATAAGTCAAAATTATGAGATACAAAGCCATAATTATGACATGAAAGTTTATATTTTGTGATACTAAGTCATAATTATGATAAAAAGTCTAAGTTATGAGTTGCTAAGTCATAATTATGACAATGTAAAAATTATGAGATACTGAGTCATTATGACATAAATAGATCCCCCGAATTTGGAGGAGATCCGCCGGGCATTAAAGTGCGCGAGACGTGAATTTATATTGTATTTATTTACAGAGGTAGGGGAAAAACACATTTTTTGCAATGACAGACACATTTTTTGTCCAGATAAAAGCGTGTGACAAAAGAGCCTTAATGACCCAAATGAGGTGTATTACATGCCAAGAATGCGGTCTAATTAACTCCACATGCTCGTTTAGCTCGCCAGACCATGCAGTCGCAACACGTGTGCGGTTTGCTTGTGAAGTGCATGTGTGTTTGTGAGCGCACTGACCTCCAGCATAAACTCTGTGTATGTGTGTGTCTATCAGTAGCCTCCAGTGGAGTGTGTGTGTGTG
>NW_015629527.1:646208-652021 GCF_001515625.1 Sinocyclocheilus rhinocerous
CACACACACACACACACACACACACACACTCACACGCACAGACACACACACTCACACACACACACATACACACACTCTCTCACACACACACACACACACACACACTCACACGCACAGACACACACACACACTCACACACACACACTCACACACACACACAAATTGATGCAAGGTTTACTTTGAAACAATTTTCATTCAGAAATTGCTAGTAATTACAAAGAATCGTCACATTGAATTAAATGTGAAATTTTGAAGTAGTAAGACTGAAATAGTATTTTCTTGTGAAACATAATCTAATGATCTCTGTTTTATTTACAACTTAGAAAAAAAAAATTTTGTACACTGTTTTTTTACTCAGTTTTTGCTAATTGTCCGTTGTTCCCAAAGATTTGCTGTGTTTTTGTTTGCCGCAGATTTACTAAAGGTTTCAGGGCTGGAGAGCATCTTTGGTTAGAAGTTGAGGTTAAGTTGTTGGAATCAGTGTGATGATTGTTAGTTTGGTGGTTTTGATTTCGTCAGAAACGAGAGAAGTGGAAGCATGAGAAGATCCTAAGTAAGGAGTTTTACCCCGCCATCATCAACCTAAACCAGTTCCTCCCGCCGGAGCACGGTATCGAGTACATCGCTTGGGACATGGCACGATACACCAATAATATTTACGGGTTTGGAGTCAGTGAGATCACATAAGAAGTCTCTTCTGCTCACCAGGGCTGCATATATGTGTTCAGAAATACATTAAAAATTGTGAAATATTTTTACAACTTAAAATAAAAGTTTTCTATGTGAATATCTGTTAAACTGTAATTTATTTCTGTGATGCGCAGCTGTATTTTCAGCATCATTACTCCAGTCTTCAGTGTCACATGATCTTCAGAAATCAGTATAATATGCTGATTTACTGCTCAAGAAACATTTCTGATTATTATCAATGTTGAAAACAGTTGTGCCGCGCAATATTTCTGTGGAAACCGTGATACGTTTTATTTTTCACGATTCACAGATGAACAGAAAGTTCAAAACAACAGCATTTATTTGAAATAAAAACGTTTGTGACATCTCGTCTGCAGTGAACTGTGTAACGTGTTGGGTCGTCTCAGTATGATCGCTGAGAGCGTGGTGAAGAGGACGGGATTCTTCGTTAATAGACCTGACTTTTATTGCCACACGTTACGTCCTGATGAAAGGTAAATGCACACATTTAAATGACCTTTACAACAACACATCCGTTTGTTTAATGTGAGCTTTATTATATATTAGCTTTATTCCACAAAAGCAAAGTCTGTTTCAGCAGCGGCATCACACGCTAAAGGTGCAAGAAATAAACTAATCAGTCTTAAGACCGTGTAAATAATGTTGTTTATGTATTTAATAACAAATGTGACTCATTTAAATTCACATTTATGTGATAGAAATGCCCTCAGAAAAAACTGTTCCGTCAAACCTATTTTTACATGCAAATGAAGTTGCTGAATATTCCGAAATGCTTGCCGTAGGGGTTTATCAGAGCACTAAATTAAAGGAACAGGTCTCCCAAAAATGAATATTTGCTTAGGATTTACTCACCGTCAGGTCATCCAATATGTAGATGAGTTTGTGTCTTCATCAGATTTGTAGAAATGTAGCATTGCATCAGTGTCTCAGCAATGGATGCTCTGCAGTGAATGGGTGCCGTCAGATTGAGAGTCCAAACAGCTGATAAAAACATCACAATAATCCACAGTCCAGCAGTTAATGTCTGGAGAAGACAAAAACTGAGACAAATCCAGCATTAACACGTTTTTAACGTTAACTGATGGACTGGAGTGCTGTGGATTACTTGTGGATTATTGTGATGTTTTTATCAGCTGTTTGGACTCTCATTCTGACGGCACCCATTCACTGCAGAGCATCCATTGCTGAGACACTGATGCAATGCTACATTTCTCCAAATCTGATGAAGAAAACTAAATAAATCTACACAAGTTGCGCTTAATGTCATATCTAATGATGTGTGTTGAGATATTTCATATGAAAATAAATGTAGTCTAATTTGGTTATGATGGTCTTATTTAACCATAATCATGATTATTTATTTTTGATAATAGTTTTATTTCAGTTAGTTTTTCAGTAACTGTTGTTAGTTTCGTTTCGTTATAGTTTTTCATTTATTTTGACATTTTTATTTTATTTCAGTTTACGATTGTTGCTGTATTTTTGATCAAATACATGCAGCCCTGGGGAGCAGAAGAGACGTCTTTCAAAAATATAAAAAAATAAAATTATTCCAAACGTTTTTTTGACCGGTAGCATATATATTTAACTAATTTATTTTATTTTATTGCTTTATTTATATTTTTCATGATTAAGCACATTTAAACTCCAGATTCTCATTACAGTAATGCAAAAAAAAATTAGATTTTCAAAGATTTTTCATAATTTTTTTTTCCACATACCCGTCTATAGAAATGTGCGTATTACATAATATGATGTTAATGTGTCACGTTTCATAAGTTAATGATGGTCTGGAGAGAGAGAGAGAGCGGGCGAGAGACCTGTGTGAGCCATTATATCCATTCTCTCATTCTCTCCTTCATGAATTATTCATATCTGGCTTTGTGCTGATGGGCCGCTTTGTGTGAATTATAATGATTACATTTAGAAACGGCTGATCTCTAATCTTGGATGACTTGAGGATGAGCACATTTCCAGCAAATGTTCATTTTTGGTTGAACTATTCCTTTAACACTTTACTTGAAGAAAATACAAATATACAGTAAAAATTGTGAAATATTTTTACGGTTTAAAATAGCCATTTTCTATGTGAATATCTGTGCAAATGTAATTGATTCCTGTGATCAAAGCTGAATTTTCAGCATCATTGCTCCAGTCTTCAGTGTCACATGATCCTTCATTTTTGGTGTTGTTTTGACAGACGGGAGTTTTGAGGACTGTCTGGATCAAACCAACACCGCTCAGTTCATGGTGGGTAAATGTGCTCTGGCGTATCAGCTCTACGCTCTCGGGATGATCGACAAACCCAAGCTTCAGTTCGACACAGACTGCGTCATTCTCTCATTCTCTCCTTCATGAATTATTCATATCTGGCTTTGTGCTGATGGGCCGCTTTGTGTGAATTATAATGATTACATTTAGAAACGGCTGATCTCACATGTGATTTGCCCTGTGCAGAGCTGAATCGATTAGGAAACGTGCGAATGCGCCACATGCAGTGGCTTATTGTCAGGTTTTGCTGTATAAGAAGTGATTTTCTGAAATCACTCTGCATTTGGATGACGTTGTTGAGTTTTTCCATGTTTATTGTGTTTCATTTATTGTATTTCCTGACATGATTGGATCTTTTATAGGCCTGTGTGTCGGTATAGCAACAACCCAGTTCTAGTCTCCGTAGTTACAGCATCTCCAAACTCGAATCCCATTGGTCGATGGTGAATATTATTGGGTCACACGGTTTGTTTTCCCGTAATTCTGCATTTGAACGCTCACCGCGTCATCGCTTCCTCGCGGGAGTTCGGTTTGCGCACTCAAACGCTTATGTTGTGGTCTAAATTGCTTGATGTTCTCATAATAACGTTATGATTTTAGGATATGAGTGAAATGTAATGTAACCCTGAAATTTGCTGTAATTGCCGTTTGGTTAATTGGCGAAGGCACCGCATTCCAATCAAACGCTGTAATTATATTGCACCCTTGTGAACGCTTTCGCCGTCAGTGACGCAGCATGGTTACATAAACAAACAGGTGTGTGTGTGTACCTGTTTTTATATCCCGGTGGGGACTTAAACCTGAATACACACAGACTCATGGGGACTTGTGTCACTGTGGGGACCTAAATTGATGTCCCCATGGATAAACAAGCTTATAAATCATACAGAATTAATTTTTTTGAAAATCTAAAAATCATTACAGCAGTCAGGCGCTCTTTCTGTCGCACTGATGTTGTTTATGTGTGTGCAGGTTATTCGAGGAGCTGTACGAGGATCACAGCGACACGCTGTCTTTACAGTACGGAGGATCTCAGCTGGTGCATCGAGTGAAGACGTACCGTAAGATCGCGCCCTGGACGCAGCACTCCAAAGACATCATGCAGACGCTCTCCCGTTACTATAGCAACGCCTTCTCAGGTAAACACCTGAACACCTGGATGCTGCTTTCATCTGTAGTCCACGGTGGCACGCAAGGTTATTATAGTTTTGAATTTAATTCGTTTTATTTTAATATCGTTTGGTTTTTATTAGTTTCATTTAATATTTTTGTTTTTATTTTGTGAACACGTTTTTATTTAGTTTTTATTAGTGCTGTGAAGCGGTTAATCGCGATTAATCGCATCCAAAATAAAATTTTTTGTTTACATAGTATATGTGTGTGTACTGTGTATATATAAATACACACACATGCATATATATATTTAAGAAAAATATGTGACCCTGGAGCACAAAACCAGTCGTAAGGGTAAATTTTTGGAAATTTAGATTTATACATCTGAAAGCTGAATAAATGAGCTTTCCATTGATTTTGGATTATTTTGGATTCGATTAATCACGATTAATCGTTTAACAGCACTAGTTTTTATATAGTTTAGTTTCAGTTTTAACTAAAGTTTAGCAGAATTAAAGGATCACTTCCAGAACACAGGCCAAAGAAAGACGTAGGCATAATTTAATCTTACTGAGGCAAACGTCTATAGCGACACAAAATTATGCTGAGATTGATTGGATGGTAAAAGTATACAAATATACACCAAAATGAAGCAGTCAAGCCTTTTTACTAAATAAATCTACACAAGTTGCGCTTAATGTCATATCTAATGATGTGTGTTGAGATATTTCATATGAAAATAAATGTAGTCTAATTTGGTTATGATGGTCTTATTTAACCATAACCATGATTATTTATTTTTGATAATAGTTTTATTTCAGTTAGTTTTTCAATAACTGTTGTTAGTTTCGTTTCGTTATAGTTTTTCATTTATTTTGACATTTTTATTTTATTTCAGTTTACGAAATTGTTTTTTCATCAATCGTTTTCGTCTTAGTCTTAGTTTTAGTTTTTGTTGACGAAAATAACCTTGGTGGTATGGCATGGTACATATAATTATATATAATTTTATTTGTTTTACTACATTACTGGTCAAAAATTAGGAATAATGAAATTTTTATTCTTCTGCTGACCAAGCCAGCATTTATTTGATCCGAAATATGTTAAAAATTATGCAAAAATATTACAATTTAAAACAGCTGTTTTCTATGTGAATATCTGTTAAGCTGTAATTTATTTCTGTGATGCGCAGCTGTATTTTCAGCATCATTACTCCAGTCTTCAGCATCACATGATCTTCAGAAATCCTGTGAATCCTGAAAAATAAAATATATCACGGTTTCCACAAAAATATTGTGCAGCACGACTGTTTTCAACATTGATAATAATCAGAAATGTTTCTTGAGCAGCAAATCAGCATATTAGAATGATTTCTGAAGATCATGTGACACTGAAGACTGCAGTAATGATGCTGAAAATACAGTTTTGATCACCGAAATAAATCACAGTTTAACAGATATTCACATAGAAAACAGCTGTTTTAAATTGTAATAATATTTGGCAATAATACCGATTTTACTGTATTTTCATCAAAAAAATGCAGCCATGGTGAGCAGAAGAGACTTCTTTGAAAAACATTTAAAATTATAAAATTTTAGTAGCGTATGTCGATACACGTTACATCTCTAATTGGAAATTTAGGCATCACTTGCCATGTTTTTAATGCAATATGCATCATACAGTCCTTATGTGTGTGTGTGTGTGTGTGTGTGTGTGTG
>NW_015629527.1:654493-656182 GCF_001515625.1 Sinocyclocheilus rhinocerous
TGCTCTGCAGTGAATGGGTGCCGTCAGAATGAGAGTCCAAACAGCTGATAAAAACATCACAATAATCCACAGTCCAGCAGTTAATGTCTGGAGAAGACAAAAACTGAGACAAATCCAGCATTAACACGTTTTTAACGTTAACTGATGGACTGGAGTGCTGTGGATTACTTGTGGATTATTGTGATGTTTTTATCAGCTGTTTGGACTCTCATTCTGACGGCACCCATTCACTGCAGAGCATCCATTGCTGAGACACTGATGCAATGCTACATTTCTCCAAATCTGATGAAGAAACAAACTCACTCTAATCTTGGATGACTTGAGGATGAGCACATTTCCAGCAAATGTTCATTTTTGGTTGAACTATTCCTTTAACACTTTACTTGAAGAAAATACAAATATACAGTAAAAATTGTGAAATATTTTTACGGTTTAAAATAGCCATTTTCTATGTGAATATCTGTGCAAATGTAATTGATTCCTGTGATCAAAGCTGAATTTTCAGCATCATTGCTCCAGTCTTCAGTGTCACATGATCCTTCATTTTTGGTGTTGTTTTGACAGACGGGAGTTTTGAGGACTGTCTGGATCAAACCAACACCGCTCAGTTCATGGTGGGTAAATGTGCTCTGGCGTATCAGCTCTACGCTCTCGGGATGATCGACAAACCCAAGCTTCAGTTCGACACAGACTGCGTCAGGTATCTGCTCAAACACGCATTACAGCAGTCAGGCGCTCTTTCTGTCGCACTGATGTTGTTTATGTGTGTGCAGGTTATTCGAGGAGCTGTACGAGGATCACAGCGACACGCTGTCTTTACAGTACGGAGGATCTCAGCTGGTGCATCGAGTGAAGACGTACCGTAAGATCGCGCCCTGGACGCAGCACTCCAAAGACATCATGCAGACGCTCTCCCGTTACTATAGCAACGCCTTCTCAGGTAAACACCTGAACACCTGGATGCTGCTTTCATCTGTAGTCCACGGTGGCACGCAAGGTTATTATAGTTTTGAATTTAATTCGTTTTATTTTAATATCGTTCGTTTGGTTTTAGTTTCATTTAATATTTTTGTTTTTATTTTGTGAACACGTTTTTATTTAGTTTTTATTAGTGCTGTGAAGCGGTTAATCGCGATTAATCGCATCCAAAATAAAATTTTTTGTTTACATAGTATATGTGTGTGTACTGTGTATATATAAATACACACACATGCATATATATATTTAAGAAAAATATGTGACCCTGGAGCACAAAACCAGTCGTAAGGGTAAATTTTTGGAAATTTAGATTTATACATCTGAAAGCTGAATAAATGAGCTTTCCATTGATTTTGGATTATTTTGGATTCGATTAATCACGATTAATCGTTTAACAGCACTAGTTTTTATATAGTTTAGTTGGGACTTGTGTCACTGTGGGGACCTAAATTGATGTCCCCATGGATAAACAAGCTTATAAATCATACAGAATTAATTTTTTTGAAAATCTAAAAATGCAGAAAGTAAGGGGTAGGTTTAGGTATAGGGCGATACAATAAACGCCCTGTACAGTAGAAAAACCATTACGCCTGTGGAATGTTCCCACAAGGATAGCTAACCAGACTCTGTGTGTGTGTGTGTGTCTGTGTGTGTGTGAGTGTCTGTGAGTGTGTGTGTGTGTGTGTGTGAGTGTCTGTGAGTGTGTGTGTG
>NW_015629527.1:656664-660441 GCF_001515625.1 Sinocyclocheilus rhinocerous
TTTAAGAAAAATATGTGACCCTGGAGCACAAAACCAGTCGTAAGGGTAAATTTTTGGAAATTTAGATTTATACATCTGAAAGCTGAATAAATGAGCTTTCCATTGATTTTGGATTATTTTGGATTCGATTAATCACGATTAATCGTTTAACAGCACTAGTTTTTATATAGTTTAGTTTCAGTTTTAACTAAAGTTTAGCAGAATTAAAGGATCACTTCCAGAACACAGGCCAAAGAAAGACGTAGGCATAATTTAATCTTACTGAGGCAAACGTCTATAGCGACACAAAATTATGCTGAGATTGATTGGATGGTAAAAGTATACAAATATACACCAAAATGAAGCAGTCAAGCCTTTTTACTAAATAAATCTACACAAGTTGCGCTTAATGTCATATCTAATGATGTGTGTTGAGATATTTCATATGAAAATAAATGTAGTCTATCTAGGTTATGATGGTCTTATTTAACCATAACCATGATTATTGTAGTCTAATTTGGTTATGATGGTCTTATTTAACCATAACCATGATTATTTATTTTTGATAATAGTTTTATTTCAGTTAGTTTTTCAATAACTGTTGTTAGTTTCGTTTCGTTATAGTTTTTCATTTATTTTGACATTTTTATTTTATTTCAGTTTACGAAATTGTTTTTTCATCAATCGTTTTCGTCTTAGTCTTAGTTTTAGTTTTTGTTGACGAAAATAACCTTGGTGGTATGGCATGGTACATATAATTATATATAATTTTATTTGTTTTACTACATTACTGGTCAAAAATTAGGAATAATGAAATTTTTATTCTTCTGCTGACCAAGCCAGCATTTATTTGATCCGAAATATTGTCTTTCTGTCTGTCTATCTATCTATCTATCTATCTATCTATCTATCTACCTGTCTATCTGTCTGTGTATCTATCTATCTATCTATCTATCATTTTTATTATATTTTTATGTTGTATTTTTATATTATATTGTTCATATTTTATGTAATAGTATACTATTTTTATTATTAATTTTTAAATATATGTAGTTTTTTAATCCCCTTTACATATTAAAACTGACTTTTGGCTAATAAATATAAAGTAAATTTTTACGTTTTTTTACCCTATGAAGAGAATTAAACAATATTTTAAGATGATTTTTTTATTTATGTTTTTGCTGAATGATTCATAATTCATATTTTAATTAAATTATTAATTTTAAAATTATAGTTTTTAAATTCAAATAGTTTAAATTGTAAATGTTTATATTGCATAACTCTTTAGATGTCAAATATGTTATGTATATGTATATATACTGTATGTATAGAGAAATTGTTTTTTTTATAATTTTTTATAAAAATGTATGTAATGCATTAGATGTTAAAACTGACTTTGGCGGTTTTTTTAGCCTATAAAGTGTTTAGGAATTAAATTAATAATTTACGTTTTGTTATGATTTTTTTCTTCTGAATGATCTAAAACCTTTATGCCTTAACATGTTTTTTAAGAAATAATGAATTTTTTTTTTTATATTTTAAAATATTGTAACAACCTCATTTTTATATGGTGAATTTTAATTATTCTGACTGTTTTAGTTTTTTTTTTCTTCTTTTAATTAATAATTGATCTTCCATAGTATCATACATTTAAATCATGATAACCAAAGTTAAAACCACACATATAGCACCTCAAATAGTAAAAAATGCAATTATATGGCAGGGGTGCCCAAACTTTTCCATTCCACGACCCACCTAGACAAGTATAATCTATTTCACAACCCACCAAAATATTTGAGATCAAAAAACAATTACTTGAAGCTTAATCTTAATTAAAAGTTTAATATGACAGAAATTAAGAATTTAAGAAAAATAACCATTTTATTTTACAGTACTGTATAATTGTATAATATAGTATGTATAACTGTAAAATTTCACTACTAATGTTTAAGTTTTAATTTCTTTGTTTACAGACTTTAAAATATGAAACATGTCCATAAAAACTCGAAACACGCTCGCTCCGGTGAACTGTAATCTGTAATATATAGAAAATGCATTCATGATCTTCCGTGTGTGTGTAGAGAGCGGAGCACAACACGTTTTAGCAAAGCATAAGAAGTGAAGCAGAACTGTCTAAAACAGTTTGGAGATTAAAATAATTTTGAAATAGGTAAAAATATTAAACAGATGTGTTTCATTTTAAATAAACACTAAAAACCGAGATGACCAATTTAGCCAATTTATGTAGAAATATGTTTTTTTTTTTATTATACCAATTTATGGTATAAATTTTTATTATACCAATTTATGTAGAAATGTTTAAATCTTGTAGTGTTGCAATTAACACCGCGTACATGTGAAACACTTTTTACAGACCGGTTCCTTATTGGTAGCCAAATGCATGTGAAGGAACGAAAACAGCGGCGAGTTCAAACAGACAATAGAAATGAATGAACATAGCCCACCTGAAACAGTTTTCATAACATTTGAATTTTCCGGTGTATGCAATCTCATGCAGAATATAGCACAGTGAAGTGAGTGATTAATAATGCCCGAGCCTTTTAATAATGCTCTGAGACCCTCACTGTTATTACAACTCGTGCGCGCTTAATTGAGATTCAAAAATCGCACTAAGAATATTGCAATTCGTAATTAATGTTGGTAGGCTATATGTGACCCTGGAGCACAAAACATTTTTGTTTATTATTTTTCAGTTTTAGTTTATTTTAATATGTCAAGTTAAACAAAAAAAAAAATTTAGAAATATTTTTTCCCATAAATAATACATCTTAATTATTGACTTTTTTAATAAAATATGGCTTTAAATTATTAATTGTAGTTATTTTATTTCATGTCTTATTTGAGTTACATTTTGAGTTTTTTTTTAATGTTTTACAGTAATTTTATTTCAGGTACCAAAATTTTTGGTTTTGTTTTAGTTCGTTAACTATAATAACCCTGACTTATACCATGTCTATAATAAAGACAAAAATACCGTAAAAGTAGACATTTATTTATTTATTTATTGGTAGAAGTTTCATTTTTGAGTGAGCGGTTCGTTTAAGTTAATATTAATAAAATACTTAAATATTAATAATATTAATAAAATACTTTAAAATACTGTTTCACTGCAAAAAGGGATTTTATTTTATTTTTTGAAAATTAATTTTTCTTACCTCTTTGACAGATATTTGTTCTTGTTTTAAGCATAAACCTCACTAAAGTTAAAAAACGACTTCTTATCTCATGTCAATTTGCATCTCCAGTAAATTAATCTTGATTTAAGAATATTTAGATATTTGTACTGGAAAGCGAGAAGAAAAATGAAAATACTGAGGAAAAGCATCACTGTTTGCGGCGTGCTGGTTAATTAAAGGAACAGGTTTGCGGTTTGTTTTAGAGCTTGTTCAGACTCTTTTCTTGTTCTCCATGTTGTATTTATAGCCTCGTCTCATTTAACCTCTCCTCAGGTCAATTCTGCTGAAATGAATCATAGTTCAGCGCACATGCTGTTCATCAGGACAGTCTCTTATATTTCAATACTACACAGGTGAATCTCAAGCACATGTTGTTTTTCACTCAAAATCAAAAGAAAGAAATGACGTTGCATTAAAAACTGTAACCCATTTTAGCACCATTAAAACTTTTTTGCATTGTGATATTTTCGTGAAGATTCTTGTCATTAAAAAGAAACCAATTTTAGGACCATCACTTTTTTATTTTGTATTTTTTGGCCATTTTTAAAGTAAAACCTAATGTTTAATTTCTGGGTTTCGGAGTGAGATCTTGGCATATTCT
>NW_015629527.1:661774-667418 GCF_001515625.1 Sinocyclocheilus rhinocerous
TCTCTGTTTGCGGCGTGCTGGTTAATTAAAGGAACAGGTTTGCGGTTTGTTTTAGAGCTTGTTCAGACTCTTTTCTTGTTCTCCATGTTGTATTTATAGCCTCGTCTCATTTAACCTCTCCTCAGGTCAATTCTGCTGAAATGAATCATAGTTCAGCGCACATGCTGTTCATCAGGACAGTCTCTTATATTTCAATACTACACAGGTGAATCTCAAGCACATGTTGTTTTTCACTCTAAAATCAAAAGAATTTTTTTTTATTGCATTAAAAACTGAAGCTTATTTTAGCACCTTTAAGATTTGTTTTTTAAATAGGGCCAAAATGCAAAACAAAAGTAATGGTCCTAAAATAGGTTTAATATATAGAAATATATAGAAATAAAAAAAATATATTTCTGGGTTTTGGAGTGAGATCTTGGCATATTCTTGATATTCACTTTTACTCTTCTGAATCTTATTATTAAAATGTCTGATTGATAAATCTGGTGTAAATGTAAAAGAAAAATAATTATACATTTGATTAAAATAATATAATATAAAATTATAAATAAAATAAAATAAAATAGAATTAAATAAAAATAATACAATTAAATAAATTACCTTAATCTAATAAAATAAATTATAAATTAAATAATTTAAAAAATCAAAGTATTATTGTAGCTCATAAAGCTTTGGTTAACATGTCTGCCAAATGGATAAATGTAATGGAAATGTAAAAATAAAATAAAATAAATAATAAACTATAAATTCATATTTGATTGTATCTTTTTAAAAGGTGGTTAAAATGTGTCGCATATTGATAAATCTAATGTATAATAATAATAAAAATGTAAAATTAAATGAAATTAAATTATAAAATTAAATACAATACAATTAGTAAAAAAACTTTTATTTGATTTCAAGAAATTAAAATGTTTTAATGCCTTTAATTAACTATAATAACCCTACCTGTAGCTTATAAATCTTTTGTTAAAATGTCTGCCAAATGGAAAAATGTAATGTAAATGTTAATAAAATAATAAAACATTTTACTTTTGTGTCTTTTGTACAAGGTTTCCTGCACTAAAACAATTGTAATGTATTATTTCACGAGCATGCCGGAGATTCGCTGGACTGTCAGTCATTTCCATGTGATGTTTTGTGGATGAACGTGTTTGTGCATTAATGTCGCTCGTCTCAGTTCTCATCTCAGCCTTATTTAATTAGAAAGATGCTGAAATGGCCTTGAGGATAACGAGGAACGAGTGTAATTGCGCTCAGTGCTTGTCGATTAACTCTTAATTACGCAGAGGACGATCGCTCAAACACACACTCGCGATTATCCCACCTTTAACTGTGGATATTCTCAAAAACAAAGACCTGGCAGCTGAAAGCAGAGGCAAACACTGATGTGCATCTGATTCTGTCATTGTTTGGTGATCAGGGGATTTTCTATGGGATGATATTAGACTCTAAATGATTAATAGATGCACGCACAATTATCCATGCACTGCATACATTTTATACATGTATCTTACTAACCACAAACAAATGCCTTTCAATTTGAGTCTGTAGAATTCAGGATTAAATGATTGTGCAGCGATTACTATTTGTAGCTAATGAAGTAAAATATGCCACTAGCAATGGTAAGTTCATGAAATGATAAAATATGTACCTTGAATATAGTAAAATTCACTTGGGTAAATATAATGTAAAAAATTAAATAAAATTAAACAAAATACAATTAAATAAAAGGAAAAAACAATATAAAATAAATTAAATTAACAAAATATATAATGCATAATTCAATAAAATACAAATATTAATGTAGCTTATGTCATGGGTTTGATTTCCAGGAAACTGGTAAAATGTATACCTTGAATATAATCAAATTTGCTTTGGGTAAAATGTCTGCCAAATTAATACATTAAATGTAATCAATAAATAAATACAATTAAATGAAATAAATAATAAAATAAAATGCAATCACATAAAAAAAAACTAAATAAAAAGAAATAATTAAAAGTATAGATCTATAATAGTACATACAATTAAAAGTATTGCTCTAATAATAATAAATCAAATAATAAAATCAATTACAATAAAATAAATAAACAAAATATAAAATAAAATAAAATTATCTTGTTGGTCAAAGTAAAGCATGGCACTAGTAAAGCCAAGAATATGGGCTTGATTCCCAGTGAATGCATGAACTGATAAAATGTATATCTTATATGTACTAAAATTAAATTTGGATAAATTGTCTGCAAACTAAATGTAATGTAAATGTAAAAAATAAATAGAATAAAATGCATCCTAATCTAAGAATTGTGCAAACAGGAGTAGCTCTCAGAAGTAACACTGATGGTTTGTGTGTCTCAGATATCAACCTGTGCTGTGCTTTCTCCGGAGACTTTAACAGACGAGCAAAAAAAACTCCTGACACGGATTTACCATGTTTAACCCTCATAATGCATTAAAAATTTGTACATTATTTTCAAAGAATCGTTATTTTATGTATAAGTCATAACTTAATGCACTGCTCAAAAAAATTAAATGAACACTTTAAAAACACACTTTAAAAAATATCATGCTGGATATCTATACTGATATGGACTGGGTAATGTGTTAGGAACGAAAGGATGCGCCATCGTTTGATGGAAATGAAAATTATCAATGTACAGAGGGTTAAATTCAAAGACACCCCGGAAATCAAAGTGAAAAAACGATGCAGCAAGTAGGGAATAAAAATGTCAGTGGCCTCCACCTGTCAAACCGTTTCTGTTTTGGGGGTCGTCTCATTGTTGCCCATCTAGTGCACCTGTTGTTAATTTCATTAACACCAAAGCAGCTGAAACTGATTAACAATCCCCTCCTGCTACTTAACTGACCAGATCAATATCTGGAGTTTAATTAACTTGATGCTATACTCTGATTAAAAAGTGTTCCTTTAATTTTTTTGAGCAGTGTATTTTCAACTAAAACTATGTCGTATCGGATCAGCAACATAATTCATTAATGAGTTAATCTGAAAAAATGTCAAGGTTTTGAATATTACCATATGTTATTTCTGCATTTACTCCTTTTTGATTAATAAAAAAATGTAGTATTTTTTTTACAATTTTAAATACACATGAACAACACCAAAGAAATTATGATGCAAAATGTATATATATATATATATATATATATATATATTGAAATATTGATAAGAATTCTTATTTGAATATGTCATTGTATGAAATTTGTAAAAACATATAGTCTGAGAATTGCAAGTATTAACCCCTATGGAATGAATAGAGTTGAAAAAGCTTTGAAAACTCTGAAAAGCTTTCAAACTGAATAAATTAATTTTACTTGCATGAACTTTCACTTTAAGAAAAGTGATCATTTTTTTCATTCTGCACTGCTTCATCAATAGATGTACATATTAATATTCATCAACAATATTCAGTTCAAAGAGTTGTGAGAAATGTGGAAAAAAAATGTGGTAAAATTTGTTATATTTTACAAAAGTTTTTGACACTAATATAACCTCATAGATAATTTAACAGAAAGTGTTTTTGTCAATAATGGTGTTCCATACACACCCGGGTCAAAAAGACCCAAACACAAAACCTTATTTGAAATGGTTACATCTCCTAAAAAACAATTGCAAATAATCTGAAAAAAGTAAATGATGTGTATTTTAAGGCTCTTGAAGCATTTGCAAATTTTCGTTGCATTACTAAAAACATTTTTTTTAGAAATTCATATTCATCAGTTTTTCATGCTACACTGCTTCATCAATAGACGTACATATTATTGTTCATCAACAAAATTTAGTCCCAAGAGTTGTGAGAGACGTGGGGAAAAAAATGCTAAATATATTTTACAAAAGTTTTTGACACTAATATAACTTCATAGATAATTTAACAGAAAGTGTTTTTGACACTAATGGTGCTCCATACACACCCGGGTCAAAAAATACCCAAACGCGAAACCTTATTTTAAATGGTTATATCTCCTAAAAAAACAATTGCAAAAAATCAGAAAAAAAAATAAATGATGTGTATTTTGAGACTCTTAAAGCATTTGCAAAGTTTCGTTGCATTACTAAAACTATGTGTTTTATAGAAATTCTTATGCATCTCTTCTGGGTCGAAATTGACCGAATGCATTATGAGGGTAAGAAAACGTGATGTGACATGAATGCATGGTGAAAAATGTAAGTAAGATCGTCTAGAAGAGTAATAGCACAACTAAGTACAGTATAAGCACTAATACTAGTGATCTTTGCCTTAGTAAACAGCATTATGAACAGCTTCTGGTTGGTGTTTCATCGCCTTTAACCTGTATAAACATCAAAAAGGGTTTTCCGCCGCGCTTCATTTCTAGCATCTACAGCTTCCAGTTTCTGTCCATCTGTGGTTTGTGGTTTATTCTTTTATTGCTATGATGTTAAATAAGCGTTTGTGCAGCCCGTGACCCACTTTAGTTTCCTCCAGCTTTGTGATAATGAACACAGGGTTGTTGTGACAAAGAACTGTTATCAGACACAAAACGAAATGAGAGGAATCTGACCTGTTTTGGGGAATTGTAGCATCAAATAGTCTCTGAAATGACAGTTCATGTTCCAGGACAAATAGGACGTTCGTGTTTGCATGCATTTCTGTTCAGTTCACCAATCGCCGGGACAGTTTGCGCATTCATGTGGGTGAATCTCACAAACACGTCTTGAGTCTTTATGAATTATTATATTTTTCAATCAGGATTTTTGAATTGACATTATATTAATATAAATTAAACACATTTTCCCCTCTTGCAAAATACATGTGTGCATGTATTTTGCATGCATATAAAATTGATTTATGCTGGGTTTAATTAAAATATTTAATGTATTTTAATGAAACCAAATATTTTATATATGTACAATATATAATTATATAATATTACAACTTTTTATATTATATATTTATTATTTTAATATATATTATTAAATGCATTTTATCTAGTTAAAGAAATTATAAATGTTTTTATTGCAAAATATTAACAAATGTGTATTTTGATGGTCTTAAATAATTTGCAACGTTTGTATAATATATATAATACTTTATTATATAAATTTGATATAGTTGTTATATAAATTATATAGGTTTTTATTACAAAATCTGAAAAAAGTGTATTTTGAAAAGTTTCGTTCCCTTAATAAATAGTAATATAAAATAATAAATATATAATATTATATTGTATATAGATTATATAATGTATTATATAATATTGTACATTTAATATATAATATTACATGTCAATTGAAACATATTCACATTATTATGCACATGTATTATTCGCTGGTTGACTGTAATCTTTATTTGTTGTAATAAAATTAATTTGTTCTGGGTTTAATTAAAATTTTGTATATAAATATATACTATATTTGATGCATTACATATAACATTTTGTGTGTGTGTGTGTGTATACGTATATATGTATATATATATATATGTGTGTGTGTGTGTATATTTATTTTATTTATTTATTTAGTCATTTAGCACACGCTTTTATCCAAAGCGACTTACAAATGAGGACAACAGAATAGCTTTACTGACAAGATGCGCGTTAAATATCGCATGCGATTTATCGTGCAGCCCTAATATATATATATATATATATATATATACATACA
>NW_015629527.1:668140-669879 GCF_001515625.1 Sinocyclocheilus rhinocerous
TTTGGAGGAGGAGGCCTATAGGTGGAATTTTCACATTAACTTCACGCAATATAACATGATTTTATTATCTTAATTTTGACTTTATTCTTAAAATATTATGACGTTAATCTTATTTATTTAGTTATTTTTCAACGAGGCACAAAAATGCTGCCATATAGGATACTGAATGCAAACAACTTTGGCACAGCGGCCCAAAAAACAAACAAACAAAAAAAAAAATAATAAAATAAAAAACAAACAAAAAAAAGTTAAAAATAGTGAGGGGATATTTGAATTATTTGTTAATAAATCAATGTTGCAAAAATGAATGTACCTGACTCGCCATCTCCTCATTGGACGTGCCTTTAGAGAGAAATTAATCTTTAAGGATTACATAATGAAAGAGTTTTCGATTTGAATTATTTCGTTTTAAAATAGTAATTTAAAGCATTCTATAGATATATTTATCATGTCGGTGAAGCGCTCCTGCTCAAGACCAAGACGACAGAAAGCGCATCCTGTTTGTTTTCCTTATTTTACAAAAGCACAAGCTTTTGTTGATATTGTGAGTGCACACAAATACAAGTAGACCCTCCTTTGCAGTTCCGAATGATGTATACTCTTACCTTTATGAGCCAAAATGACGGCGTATTTTTAAGTTTCCACTGTTATTAAAAATTTTTTTAAAAATGCAAGTGCTCGCGCTAGCGCCTCCATGTCCTGCAAAGTGCGCTTTAGCTTCCACTCTCCGCACAAACGATTGGATATGCGCCTAACAGCGCTCATTTATCTAGGTTAAATGTTTAAATTATTATTATTATTATTATTATTATTCATTACATTTATATAGCGCTTTTCTAGAACATAAAATGTTCCAAACATATTTCTAAATTAACTTAATAAAGAAACAAAAATAAATATGACCAATTTGCCATTAAAATTAAAAACCAAAACTGAACTATTTTAATAACTGTGTAATGGGGAAGAGAGAGAGAAAAAAGTCACAGTATCCAGTCGGACTCGGGCCGAGAATTCTCATAAGCTGTTGGACAAGGGCCGGGCCCATGGAGGGCTCTATTCGTTCCCTCATTTCAATTAAAAGTTCCTCCCAGCTCGGTGGGCCCCCGAACTGCCCAGGATAAGATGGATATAGCCTTGCGTTGTAACCCAAAATAGCCTAAATAAGGTATTTCCCCTTATTTAAAACGAATGCTTAGTTTGTGGTTCATTGTTATTTTTTTAATGAAAACCCAGCAACAATAAAGATGCTCACTTATATTAAACGAAGAAATTAAAGTTTTATTAACAAAAGTTTTGCTTTTGGATCCGCTATCACAGTGTCAGTCTTCTCGCGTTACCCTTGTCACGTGACCCCCCTCCCCCCGTTTTATTTCTCAGCCCCCCCTGCTCAAAATACGTTCCCGCGGCTATGCGCACAAGATGCGATGACGATGTAACTGTCGTTGCATTTTAATGTTTTTTTTAGCTTATCCAGTTGAAGCCACTGGATGCGACGCTGCTGCATTGTTCATTCAAATTATTGTGGAAAAAGAGAGCATCAATGCGGAGAAGATCTTGTCAAAACTGAAACCAAGCCATTCACACAGAACGCATATATATCACATTTTCTAGAGGGACATCTATCACCGTTGCACTCGCGTCTTGCACAAAAGAGCCGCATGTTTAGAAAGCCATGTAAAATTAATGTAAGTTCAACTTTTAAAAAACATGTCTCGAGACTTTATGGCGGGTTTTCTCTT
>NW_015629527.1:670414-682296 GCF_001515625.1 Sinocyclocheilus rhinocerous
ATCTCATGTTTTTAAATGAAAAAAGTACTCTTTGTGATCAGTTTTCGGTCCTTTGTATTAAACTATACACATACATGATGCTGTTTTGTTTATAATTGTTTAAGCAACTTAATTAATTATAGATGGTTTATAGACATTAATTTAAACATTATGCACTTTTTTTCAAAGATAGTTGTGTTATTTTATTGCTTTGAAGAAACGTGCATTAGTAATATTTTGCTCGATGCGCCCTCTTGTGGCCTCAGGAGAGAAGCCAAAAGCTTTTTTCCCCCCTAACTGAAATTATGCTTTTTAAATTTGAATATAATTCTAATATTGATAATATTTAAGTACAAAATTCGAATTTAGTTTTTTGACAACCCTAGTCGACACACACCAACACAAACACACACTTCTCAACATGTGTTTGTCATGCTGTGCTCACGTTTGTTACAGGCAAAAACATCATATAAAATGTTCATATGCATATTTATTTAAATTGATTTAAAGATTTAAAAAATATTAATTATTATAATTTAAGTAATAATAATAATAATTAAATTAATTGATTGATTTATGTGAATGAATAGATAAGTAAAAATTAATTTAAATATTTAAATGAATTGATTTAAATATTTAAGTAATTATTAGTTCATGTATTTATTTTTTATTGAATGAATATTTGACTAAATATTAATGTAGATATTTAAGTAAATAATAATGTGTGTTTGTTTGTTTATGTGAATAAGCATTCAAGTAAATATTCATTTAAATGTATAAGTACATTAATTTAGATATTTAAGTAAATGTTAAAATGTGTCGACATTTAAAATTGTTAAAGTATGAAAGTTTGTTTATTTATTTTTATTTATGGGAATTAACATTTAACTAAATGGTAATGTTAGAGTTTAGGTAAATTAATTTGGATATTTAAGTAGATATTAAAATTTCATATTAGCATTTATGCATGTGAATTAATTAATTTATTATTTATCATTTATCATTTGTTCTAATAAATATTTAAGTTAATATTTAAATACAATATTTATTTATTTATGTGTATGATTGTTAATTAAAATTAGTGCTGTCAATCGATTAAAAAAAATAACTAATTGCAAATTTTTTCTGAAATTAATCGCGATTAATCCTTTTATATTGCAATAATTTCACATTCAATCTTCAAATTAATGCACAAACAACATAAAGGCAGTATATTTTTAATATTTGTTTAATGGCATCTTTTTTATGACTGAAGGCCAGTATCACTGATATCAATTAATACTGATTTCTCTATAAAGTCCCCCCCCATATTTAACAGTATAATTAAGAGCTATCAATTTTAACATTTATTAGACTTTAAAACAACTTAAAACAATCTTCACATAAACTCATTATAATAAATGTCATATTTAGCTACATGTGCCCCTCAGCAGAAATATACAGAAATTGAATAAAGTTATCAAACACTAAATTCTAAACTAAATACAGATGAATCCTTAAAGCTATAAAAGTTATTGATTTCCTCTTTTTTTTAATCGCCTTTTTGGTAACTTCATGACTAAACTAACCACGACATTGCATGCATGTAGTTTGTTTTGCGCTTTCATTCGCTTTGTGCATGCAACTGTAGAACACTCATTTGACTCGCGCGACGCTGAAGTGAAGTGTAGCGCGCGTCTGAAACGTCTCCGGTTTGATGTGGTTATAAAGACGATCTGTGACTGAATAAATGCACTTCTTGTCAAGAGAAAAAGTGACAGAAACAGCAGTTTTGAGAGGGGTGGCCAACCCTAGCTCCGCCCCTGCGTTAATTGCATTAAATATTTTTAACATGTTAAACTGAAAAAATTAATCGTCTGCATTAACGCGCTAATTTTGACAGCTCTAATTAAAATTTTTGTTTATGTGAATGGATATTTGAGTAAATTTTCATTAAGTTAAGTAAACTAATTTATTTGTGTGAAATATTATGTGAAATAAAAGTACAGTAAGTTATTTATTTATTTATTTATGTGTTTATTTATTTAAAAAGCATCGTGTACTGTGTGTCATCTATAAATAAAATATTTTTTGCGGTCCGAACGGTCGTTTGCCTCGTTTACATAAAGACAAATGTGCTGTTTACTTGCAGTGCTCAAATCAGATGAATACACACAAATATTAATGTTATATTGTTTTTTCCCCCAAGATTTTCCATGTTTTCCAATTAAATTTTTCTGCATTGATTTGATGATCATCTGTTTTGATGCTTTAAATACATTTTTATAATAAAAAGCATGTATAATCTATTGAATACATTAAATAATTTATGGCTTTTTTTTTTTTTTACATTTATACGGCCCTATGAAATCTTGTATTTTTCCAGAAATTCTGTTGTCTGTTTAATTTTTTTCTGGAATTATGATTTAGTACATTTATTATTAGAAACTGTGATAATCAAATGAAGGCATAGTAGTTTAATAGTTTAATCTTTTAAAAAATGTAATCAAATGAAAATGTAACAATTCCTCATATTTTTTTTGACAAAGTGCTGCACAACAGAGGTTTACTGTTAAAATTCAAACTTTTAAAATACTATAATTAAACCATTCTAATAAATATGTAATAAATATTTAATAAATAATTAATTCTAATAAATATCTAAGTTAATATTTATGTTAATACTTTTTAATTTTTTTAAATAATTAAAACTTTTATTAAAAAAATTTAAAATCCCTTTAAGTGTGTGTGTGTATAGATAGATAGATAGATAGATAGATAGATATACACTGCCGTTCAAAAGTGTGGGATCAGTAAGACTTGTAATGTTTTTTAAAGAAGTCTCTTCTGCTCATCAAGGCTGCATTTATTTGATCAAAAATACAGAAAAAAAACAGTAATCTTGCAAAATGTTATTACAATATAAAATAATGGTTTCTATTTGAATATCCTTTAAAATATAATTTATTTCTGTGATGCAAAGCTGAATTTCCATCATCATTACTCCAGTATAAAGTGTCACATTATCCTTCAGAAATCATTCTAATCAGGTTAAATCAAACTTTTATTTTGACGGGTAGCTGTGAAGAGATTTTAGAGTTTAGCTTCAGCATCTTCAAACACTGTTTGTGT
The DNA here is from genome assembly GCF_001515625.1 of Sinocyclocheilus rhinocerous. Lineage (NCBI taxonomy): Eukaryota > Metazoa > Chordata > Actinopteri > Cypriniformes > Cyprinidae > Sinocyclocheilus > Sinocyclocheilus rhinocerous. The sequence goes on from NW_015629527.1 coordinate 673,505, forward strand.
ACAGAATATATTTCTATATTTTGCAAATGCAGATGGATATTCATGCTTCTCATGATTTCTCTCTCTCTCGTCTCGTCTTTCAGGGAGTTCATGCCGAAGACGGTCGGCCTCGACCCGAGTCCCTTCACCGTCCGCAAACCAGACGAGAGCGTGAAGTCAGTGCTGGGGTGAGTCTGAGAGACCGATCTGTGTGTTCATTCTAGCTCTGCTGTCCTTCAGGTGTGTGTTTATATGCGTTTATATCATGAATATATATATATGCGTTTATATCATGCATATTCAGAGCCTGAGGCCTGAGCTTCTGGTTCCCTGCAGGAAAACTCAAAAACAACAATGCCAACATATACACAATAATCTGGAGCTGCAGAATCTCTAGTGGCTAAAACAACAATTAAGTTTATAATTGTTGTTTGGAATAGTTCATTTGAAAAAAAATAATTATATTACACTATTTCAATGCAAAATTTCATATTTATTATGTTATTTAATATATTATTGTATGTGTGTGTGTGTATATTCTAAAAGTTAATCAGACCAACAAGAGAACAACAACAGTATACAAGTGCCATGACAAGTCTCAGTTAGTCTAGCACAGTACATGTAGCTAGGGTGTTTTTTTTTTTTTAAATAATAGAATGGAATAGAACAGAACTAGTTAGTGAATAGGTAAGTGCTAGTATTAGTTGGTCAGGTGCTGGCGAAAAAGATGTGGTTCTGGCTGTCCTGGAAGGAGTTATGGTTGACGAACCCAGATGTATATAGCAGTTGTGATGAAACGATGGGTTTGCTGGAACCACGAGTAGTTCTGTCTTAGTAAGGTTGAGCTGAAGGTGATGGTCCTTCATCCGGCTAGAAATGTCTCTCAGGCAGGCTGCAATGCGAGCAGCTACCGTCGGATCATCTGGTTGGAATGAGAAGTAGAGTTGCATAGCAGTGATAAGAAAAGTCATGCTTCTGAATGACAGATCCTAATGACGACATGTAGATGGAGAAGAGAAGTGGTCCAAGCACTGAGCCTTGAGGAACCCCAGTAGCAAGAAGTTGTGACTTAGAAACCTCCCCCCTCCAAGACACCCCGAAGGACCTACCAGAGAGGTTAGGCTTGAACCACTGGAGTGCGGTTCCTGAGATGCCCATCTTCATGAGGGTGGACAGGAGAATCTGGTGGTTAACGGGGAATACTGGTCTGTAGTTTTCTAAAAGTGCTGGATTTAGAGAGGTTTTTTTAAGCAGTGGGCTTACCCGAGCCTGCTTAAATGCTGGGAGAAATGTACCAGTGTGAAGAGAGGTGTTGATAATGTGAGTAAGCGAAGGCATGACTGAATAAGAAATGACCTGAAGGAGGTGAGTGGGGATAGGATCAAGTGGACAAGTAGTAGGATGATTGGAAAGGATAAGTTTGGAAACGTCCGTCTCCGAGAGTGGAGAGAAGGAGGAGAGAGAGTGTGTATTAGTCGTTATGAAGTTATGATCAGTTTGTGGTGTGGGGAATTGGTCACTGATGGTTCTTGTTTTATTTGTGAAGAAAATTCACAGAAGCAGTCGAGCAGCAGAAGAGGACAGCAGTTTAGTAATATTTCAAGTTTTCAAGTTTATTTGTACAGCGCTTTTCACGATACAAATCATTGCAAAGCAACTTTACAGCAAATTAAGTTTCTACAATATTTAGTGGTAGCTTATCAGTGGTGACTGTCAGTCAATGTACATATGGCAGAAATGTACGGAAAAATCAATTAAAGACGTAATCAAACAGACGATAAACACTATTAACAGAAAACATATTATTAAAATTAATATGCATTGCTAAGAACTTCATTTGGACAACTTTAAAGGCGATTTTCTCAATATTTCGATCTTTTTGCACCCTCAGATTCCAGATTTTCAAATAGTTGTATCTCGGCCAAATATTGTCCTATCATAACAAACCATACATCAATGGAAAGCTTATTTATTCAGCTTTCAGATGTATAAATCTTAAAATTGACCCTTATGACTGGTTTTGTGGTCCAGGGTCACTCTCAACTGAAGGGAAAAATATTTTTAAAAAGTCATATAAGCAAATAATGTAATTAATTATTCATTGTTAATATAATTAATGTAAAATGTGTTTGTTATGGTTTTAGTTTTAGTTAATGATATAACCCTGGCTCTGAAAGTTCAGTAGGTCAGAGTTGATTTGTTTCCATTGATTACAGTGTTTTTCCTGTTCAGAGTGGCTCTGAGTGTTTTATGAGTTTGTGGATGAGGTGCTGGTCTGGTCTCTCAGCAGTAAGTCCAGTAAGGAGGAGGCGGTGTTGCAGAGGAAGACGGCGGCCAGCACTCCTCCTCCTCCCAGCGAGGAGCAGATCTCCAGCAGCTCTGAGGATGACTCCGAGGAAGAGCGCGAGGAAGATGGGCCGGTGTCTCAGTGCTCCACGCCAATCAAACTGTCCGAGCCGAGCGACAGCATGAGGTACAGCGGCCACGCACAGCTCTCATTTATAACATTATAATACACACTGTATACAGTATGCAGATGTTTTGTACAGTATGCATGCTCACTAAGCAAACGAGCACATTTGATGAGATGCTGTGTCCCACAATGCACCGGTGTAGTGTACTGGTGTTTGAATGCATATTGCTTTACATGATTTTTTTACAAATAATATTTATTTAAGCATTAAAAAGAAGTAAGCTAGTAGTTTCAAACTGTAGTAGGCTATTTGTGCTGTTACCAGGGTTATAGTTAACTAAAACTAAATTGATAATTAAAAAAAAAAATGTAATTAAATATATAAATAAATAAACTTATTTTATTTTAGCTAGCTGTCAAGGATGCATTTTTTATTTTATTTTGGTTGAAGTACTGAAATAACTAAAACTAATAAACTTCAAATTAATAAAACTTAATAAAACACTGTTTTAAACAACCAAAAACTAATAAAAATGTAAATAAAAAAATTTTACTTTAAAAATAAAATAAAAAACACAAAATATAAAAATATATTTATATATTTTAATTTATTTTTAATCAATTATATATATATATTTAATTTTTTTTAATCCATTTAATAATTTTTTTTTAGTTTAAGTATTATTTCTATTTTTTTCTCTATTAAACGTACAAAAATGTTCGACGACACGTTCAGCATCGCCATGACCAACTCTGCGAGGTCAGCGCCTAGGGCTGTCAAAAAAAAAGTTAATTTTCAAATATTCGTCGAATTTAAAATAAAAATCAACATTCGAATGCAAAAATGTTGCATTCGAATTTTAGGTGTTCGTCAGGCAGCATTATCAGTGGCGCACAAGATGCGATGACGATGTAAGTTCCGTTGCATTTGAATGTTTTTCCTAGTCTATCCAGTTGAACCCACTAGATGTGGCACTGCTGTTCATTCAAATTATTGTGGAAACAGAGAACATCAATGCGGAGATCTTGTCAAAACTAAAACCAAGCCGTTCACACAGAACGCATATTTATCACATTTTCTAGAGGGACATCTATCACCTTTGCACTCGCGTCTCGCACAAGAGAGCCGCATGTTTAGAAAGCCATGTAAAATTAATGTAAGTTCAACTTTTAAAAAACATGTCTCGAGACTTTATGGCGGTTTTTCCCCATCCCCACTGTATCTCATGTTTTTAAATGAAAAAGTACTCTTTGTGTTTGGTTTTCGGTCGTTTGTATTAAACTATATATACATACATGATGCTGTTTTGTTTCTAATTGTTTAAGCGACTTATATATGGTTTATAAACATTATTTTAAACATTATGCACTTTTTTCAAATATAGTCCTGTTATTTTATTGCTTTGAAGAAACGTGCATTAGTAATATTTTGCTCGATTCGCCCTCTTGTGGCCTCAGGAGAGAAGCCAAAAGCTTTTTTTCCCCCTAACTGAAATTATGCCTTTTAAATTCAATTTAATTCAAATATTGATAATATTTAAGTACAAAATTCGAATTTAGTTTTTCAGCCTTTTTGACAGCCCTAATAGTGTATTAAATCTGTGCAATAGTTTATTGAGCCCTTTTCTTTTAACAGTTTTAAATCTCAGTTACTGTGTGCTCTTGGAGAGAGCTTGATTGTCTTGACTGTCGTAACAGAACACGACACGCAGATTGAATGCTGAATGATAGACAGACGCAGCGGAGAGAAGATTTTACATCAACTTGAATTAAATATTCATCTGTACCTCACATTAAACTATGGAACAGCTTCAGAACGCTTTGAATATAGTGCACGGAAATTTTATGGTGCTTTATAATGTTTTTGTGCCTTTCGCGGGGCTTAACAATAACACGGAATAATATACGCACAATAACGGATTTGGATCGGTTTCGTCTGACCGATAACAGAAAATGCCATTATCGGAGCCGATACCGATACTGAATATCGGATCGATGCATCCCTAGTTTTATTTGTTGTAAAACCATGGCTATTTTTCGTAAGAGCAGTATTGCTTGTGTGCGTTGGTGCTCTTATTCCTGTGTTTAAAATGGCTGAATGAATGTGCACTAACTGCCTTAAAGAAATTTAACGATGTTAAAACATTTAATTAATTTTAAACAGTACCACGTTGACAGTGCGACTACTTTGAATATTCATATTTTGGAATTGTTTTCTGGCTCTGTGTGAGTCTGGATCTGTCTCGCTCAACAATACGCCTGATCCCTGCTTTATTAAGATCTCCAGTGAGATTGTGATGATGCTGTGATGGGGTTTATATTCTGGAGAAACGTTACCTGAGGAAACAGCCTCAGTTCTTCCTGTTGCATGCATAGAGTCAGTGAGTCTCATTGATAATGACTCTTTTCACACCTTTCATTCTTTCTAATTTGCGGCGTACAAATAACTTTGACACAATGTTGCTCTTAATGCAATGCATAGAGAGCAACAAACAGTATTTATTGATTGCAAAATGTCATCATATATTTAGTTATTTTGTAATAGTAGTTGTTTAATTTTGTCTGTTATATTCCTGCTGAAATCAGTCTTGCTGTCGTGAATCTTTTGCTTTAGCCGAACAGATTGCACTAAATATTAATGTTTTTTTTTTGCATGTTTAAGAACATTAAATGACTTAAATGAAGTAGCAATAAATGAATGAATCTTGGCATGAATGGACAACATAAATGCAACATTAATATATATAGAGAGAGATATTATTTTTGTTGTTTTTTTATTTAACTTTATTTTTTTTGCATGTTTTACATTTGTCCATTTCTAATGCATTCAGCAGGTGAATGAACAACATAAATGCAACATTAAAAATATGCATGTATCCTTTTTTATGTATATATTTTTAGATTTAGATTTATTTATTGCATATTTCACATTTGGCAGTTTCTAATGCATTCAGCAGTTGATTAAACAAATGCAGCATTAAAAATACTATATTCATATTATTTGTGTGTGTGTGTGTGTGTGTTTCACAGTTGGCAGTTTTCTATTGCATTTAGTAGCTGAATGAACAATATATTGTAAATACAATGGAAAATGTACATATTAAACATTTACATATATTATTTTTGTTATGTGTATACATTATATTTTTTAGATTTATTTTAAGTTTTTATTTTTGCATGTTTCTCATGCGTTCAGCAGCGCTGTCTCTCTCTCTCTCTCTCTCTCTCTTTCTCTCGCCCTGCTTGTGTGACTCAAGGTTTCTGTCATGTTGCCATGCCGACAAGGCCGTTTGGGTTTATTTACCTTGAGAGACACTGAAGGAGGGATTGAGGGAAGAACGGAGGGATTTTAATGGATGAGAGATGAATGAATGAGCGGACGCTCGGGACTTTAATGAATAACATCAATGCAGACTGTTCTCTTGTCTTCTCTTTCTTGCATCAGAAAGGGTCATTTCATTGTAAACTGAATGAAAATGTGCTGCTGAAATTGTTCAGGTCAAACTGAAATGATCAAAAATAAACTTGAGCTGCTCATTTTGAACATTTTTAGTGCCCTAAAAGTGTTTTATCTCTTCCCTTTTTTCAAGTTTTATGGATTCTATTTCATGATTAAATTAAATGTTAGTAATCAAAAAGCATGTCTTATTAATTGCAAAAAAGGGGACATAGACATGGCCTTTCCCCATAGACAGATATATTTATTGTTTTAAGCGAATACTCACTTAATTTTGCTTAATTTTTCAGAGAAAAAGAGACTAAATGTCTTATTTTGCATCTCAAGTCAGTCATGATTTAAGAAAATCTGGATTTAAGATGAATTCTAAATGAACAAAAATGCTTGGTAATATAATCTTTTTAAAAAAAATTTTTTTACTGTATATAGTTTACTTGTGATGTGATTATTCATGAATCATTATTTATGAGTATTAATGTATGAATATATATATTTTCATTTCATATATATATATATATATATATATATATGATGTTGGTGTTTGCGAGTGGATGAAATGAGGAAGGTCCAAACTGAAGGATGGAGATATTAATGATTCTGAATGAATGCGTTACGCAAATCTGGTTCAGTCCGCTTATTGTTTGTCGCAGTCACACTGACCTGTTGCCATGGCAGGACACACACACACACACACACACACACATGTGTGAGTGGATGAAGGCAGTGTTGTGTGTGATTTGTTAGATGTCAGGAGAGCAGAAGTGAGTATTCAGTCAATGTTTCCTGCACTAAAATCTGTAGTAAATATGTGTAAGCAGCAGTTACAGACACAGCTGTGACACGTGAACATGACATGCAGCCAGCAGAACTGATGGTTATCCCTTTAAATTTTTTTTTTTTTTTTTTTGGAAAATCTGTTTTTATTATTTTTTTTGTCTTTTTTAAATTTTTTAAATTTTAAATGTTTTCCTATTGCTTTTTTCTTTTTAACCATGACGGAAAAAAAATGAAAAAAGAACGGTTATTGTATTTTTTTAATGCTATGCTGAAAACCAAAATTGAAATTAGAACCATACGCACAAAATGCTGCCAGAAAAAGTAAAATATTGACTTCTTTTCATTTTTTTGTCTTTTTAAAATTTTTTAAATTTTAAATGTTTTCCTATTGCTTTTTTCTTTTTAACCATGACGGAAAAAAAATGAAAAAAGAACGGTTATTGTATTTTTTTAATGCTATGCTGAAAACCAAAATTGAAATTAGAACCATACGCACAAAATGCTGCCAGAAAAAGTAAAATATTGACTTCTTTTCAGATTTTTGTTAATTAATTTTTGCACTTTTAATAAACATTTGAAAAATGCACAAATTAATATAGAAAAATGTCGATTTTGTCTTTTGGCCTAAAGTCTTCAGTCTGTCAGTTGAGTGTTTTTGTTCTCTCACGTTCGTTTTTCACTAGAGTTGTTTTCGAGCGGAGCTTCATTTCTCATACAGCTCACGTGGAAGGCTTCGCTCACAAACGCCGGGATAAACTCAACGACCGCGGCTGATGAAATATTTAAACGTGAAAACCTCATTACCTGCGACACTGTAATTACTCTGGTGCGTGTGAAATGTCGCATCAGTCACGTCTTGAGTTTAATCAGTATGTATACGAGTAAAACAGAGAAACGCGGGGGCCGCCGGAGGGAAACACCCATCAAACCATTAGTCGTTATGTAACAGCGGCTCGTTAGTGAGGGAGACCCTTCAGTTCACTTCTCAGTGTTTGATGTGTTTGGACGGACTGTTAAACAGCTTTATGCTGCTTTCAAACACATACAGCAAGAACAATATACTTTCCTTTATACAATAAGATTTTTGAAGTCTCTTCTGCTCACCAAGGCTGCATTTATTTGATCAAAAATACTGTAAAAATTGTGAAATATATTATGATTTAAAAATATGTTTTCTATGTGAATATCTGTTAAGCTGTAATTTATTTCTGTGATGCGCAGCTGTATTTTCAGCATCATTACTGCAGTCTTCAGTGTCACATGATCTTCAGAAATCATTCTAATATGCTGATTTGCTGCTCAAGAAACATTTCTGATTATTATCAATGTTGAAAACAGTTGTGCTGCACAATATTGTTGTGGAAACTGTGATATGTTTTATTTTTCATGGTTCAGAGATGAATAGAAAGTTCAAAAGAACAGCATTCATTTGAAATAGAAATCTTTTGTTACATTGTAAATGTCTTTACTGGCACCTTTGATCAATTTGATACATCCTTGATGGATAAAAATATATATTTCTGTAAAATTTCAATATAATTTATCGAAAACTCAAAAAAGTATCAAGAAAATTAGACTCCTATTGCACACACAGCTCATGTCACGTGGTTCTCTTGCAGTCCTGATGAATGGGAATCGTGGGATTTGACCTCAGTGATCAGGAATGTCTTACACTGACACTTAAGACAGGTTTGAGACGGTCAAGAGTGTGATGAGCTGAAGGACGCGTCTGTGATCGACTTATTCTTCACCCTCTGAACCGCTTTTATGTTCCCGTCCCTCACAGACGTGTTTCTGTCTTGGAAATGCCCGTCTTTATGTGTGCTTGTGCACTTTATACTGTGTTATCTGTGTTTTTATGTCTTCAGATCAAATTCAGTCGTCTCTCATGGTCTCAGACTCTATGATGAATCGTTGCAGAAATTAAAAACTGGAACTGATCACAACGGTTTACCAAAACTGTAATAAGTTTGTTGCATGTCCGACATTCAAATTTGAGTTAAGCATATTATTGTTAACTAATATATATATACATATATGTATATGTATATACAGTGGGTACGGAAAGTATTCAGACCCCCTTAAATTTTTCACTCTTTGTTATATTGCAGCCATTTGCTAAAATCATTTAAGTTAATTTTTTTTCCTCATTAATGTACACACAGC